>NC_058501.1:4848484-5151515 GCF_020382885.2 Scatophagus argus
CGGTGTATTGTTAGAGCTGCTCACCTATGTGAATGGTGTGTGTGGGCAGGTCCAGCCCTACGGTACACTGCCCCCATGTGCTCAACACGTCTTTGTGCCAGTAAAATATGACTGAAATCAGATCCATGGTCACCTACTGTTCACTGATTCACTGACAGTTTGACAATCATCACTGCAATCTCATCTTTCCCTGGAGTCACACACACACACACTGAGCACCTAAACACACAGACATGTAAACATGAACTCTCACGCAGCAATACACACAAACGTAACGTGCACATTTACACACAGAAGACAAACACACATGCACACACACCCACAGGAATTGCATGTTAGCATCCATTAGATATGGCTCTACTCATCACCAGTAACCTGCAGCTAGAAATCTAATAGCCATTCATATGACTGAAATCTGGCAGTGCTCAGCAGCCTGGCCCAGAGTTGCCCAGTATGTCTGTGTATGTGTGTATAGCTTTTACATGTGTTGCGCAGTGGACATATATGTATTACATATTACTACGCATTAAGGTCCTGTGCATGAAAGGTCCTCAGGGAGGCAGAGCAAAAAGTGTGAAAAAGAAATCTGTGGGTTTTATCAGGCCTACCACAAGTGTAAAATGAAGACATTTATGGATCAAGTTTGAGGTTAAACATCAGCAGTCATGATGTCCTGTGTGGATAAAGAATTCCCAGGTTACTCCATTGCATTTGGATGCATTTACATGGAGCAAAGCTCAGATTTTTGTATACCTGTTGTATATGCCGGCAATCAACAGATATACAGAGAAGTAAACTGCGGTAAGCTCAAAGTTATACAGAGGTTTTCCCATTACAAAATACTTCACTATGTAGAGCTATTCACCCGAGACTTTACATTAGGGGGCCCTAGCCCTATAATCAGTAGCATCAGTGAATTGTGTAGTTTCACAGTCAAGGACACTGTAATTGAAATGCATTCAGCCTGCCTGCCTTGCCATCAACTTTGAAGCTTCCTCGCTATGTACCTTTCGTCTTTGACATAAGGTAAATAGGAAACGAAAAGCTGATGTAACGTGTTGCCTACCCTGCAATCAGCCCACTTACTACTGGGACGGACCCAATCAATGCCTGCCTGTCAGCCTGCCTGCCGCCCAGATGTAGACTCTGTCTTAAGCCCCTGCTTGTTTAAGAAAGTCCTGTCCTGGAAGTAAGTTTTGCAAACCAAGGCTTCCCCTGGAAATGACCAATTAGGGGGTAATATGGACCTGGTTTCTTCCGTGCCAGTTTGAATCGGTGTGCTGGCGCTATAATGTGATACGATCTGAGAGATACATGGATGGAAGTGGTTTGGAGTAGCATGAAATGGTTTCCCTGGCCTCCCTACCTTCCTCTTCTCTCAACCCCCACACCCCTTTCTCTCTCGCTCTCCACCCTCCAGGAGTAAATTGGAGTACATAATTACTGCAATACCATGTGAGCCTAATTGATTACTGCTCCCCCTTGGCCATTGGCAGCAGATTGTGTGTCTTAACAAATCTTTAGTGACCACACATCCAGTTTAGGCTATGTTGACCTGCCTAGGATGTAATTTCAGTACTTCTGTTTCTTTTCAAGAACATTTTTTCCTCAGTTTGGCTACAGCACAGCAGATTCTGTGAACTATTGTCCAAATAAAATTGAAGTCAAAATGTACTATGTTGAATTCATCACCCAGTTTAAGTACAATTTGAAAGGAGAGTACATTACAATGCATGAAATCCATGATAAAATTTAAAACCAAAATTGATAGAAGATTGAGTTGCATATTTAGAATCAATTTAAAAGACTGAAACTGTAAAAAATCATGTTACTGAAAATAGTCATAGACTGGTTTGACATTTCAGAACAATTGCATCACATGTCAAGGTGTACACCACATCTGTCTTTGTTCAACTTGTATGCAGTGACATGGATATGTGTGTGCATGCAGGGGAAGCAGAATTGGCAAAATGTAGTCCTACCCTGGTCCTAATGATTGTGTCAGGCATCTGTTCAGACAGCCGTCCAGTCAGGACCCTGGCCCCCAGACCTCAGCCCCTGGGCCTCCAGCACCGACCCTGAGCCTGGCGCTGTGGGAATCCGGCTGGTGGCGAAGGCAATGAGGCGAATCTCTTACCCCTCCCCGGCATCTCCTCTACAATTGCACACACAGTCATGACATGCACACTGATGCATGCATGATTTCACTCACACACACACACACACGTGCATGTGTGTTTGCATACTGTAGCTGCTTCACACACCCACAAACACACATCAGAGACCTGTGGAGTAGCCCTAGTTGTTTTAATGGGCGGATGAATGCATGGGAGGTGTAGGATTTTATCCTCCTCAGAGGTATTATAATAAAGAATTTGGAGTTTTGATGGATTGCTACAGCTTCCTGTAGCCAGCAGAAGGTTTGAATCTGTAGTTTAAAACAGTGACTGTTGTTACCATGATGATTACATCATACAGCTTGTGCTCTCATCCCTGAAGAAGAGGTGAAAAGAGCTCCACTTTGTGAATCTCATCAACCCAGCTGCATGAAGTCCAGCCAACATTACCCACACCATCCCAGATGAGAAGGGCTTTAGCTCAAAGCAGTTTAGCTTAACTCAGCCATTTTCAGTCAGGCCTGTTCTTTCCGACTCAGCACCAGCCCTGCCAGATTATTTCAGATAAAGTCAGCTCAGCCCAAAATAAACACACTCAGCTTAACACTTTGACCCAATCAAGATATCCCTGCTTATTAACCCAAGACTTCCTGCTTTAACTATGTTCTAGTCTTTCTTACCAGCTGAACTCATCCTTAAACTCAACACATTAAACTCAACACATTTCAGGTTTCTCATCTTGAACATGGTACAGCAAAACCAATCAGCCAAGTTTCTCCCACCGCTTGTCTCAACCATAAATTATGTTTACAAGGGCGATCCTCACAACTTTTACTGCCTGTCACTCTCAAATAGAACCAGACTCCAAGCAACAGCAAATAGTGTGAGCTGCTGCAGTGTTTCACACCCTGATTGAGTTTCCATTTGAAGTCAGATCCAAGCCGCCTAATGTCCTTTAAATGTTTTTTCCTAAACACAGCAGCAGTAGTCCTCGCCTCAGTGCAACTTCAAACAGCTGTCGGCAGAATCTTGTTGTTGCACGTAGTCAGGAGAGTAAAAATCCCCCTGCTCAGAGAGGACATTGTGACTGAGGCTTGTGAAGGGAGAGAAAATGAGGGCCAGTGTTGATGTAGCAAACCTGCCTTCATCCTCTAGTTAGCATGAAGAATGATTCTCATGTCTGACCACAGCTGACTGGACTAGTGTAGGCCTTAAATCAGTGCTAAATCAGTGCTGTGAGCAAATGTTGGGAAGAGAGATGAAATAGAAAGACGAGACAAACAGAGACAAGAAAGAAAGATGTGACAAGGTGGTTGCCAAAGAGACTGAAGGAGGCTACACTTAATCATGGGTGACAAAAGAGGAGTAAAGGAGACAACCTACATTGCTGTGAGATGATGGGACTAACCATCCGACAGTATGCAAGAAATAAAGTTGTTCATATGGAGATGAGACAAAAGCATATACAGTAAAAAACAGTCAGAAAGCCAGATGTTGTAGAATTGGATTAAACAAAATGGAGACAGAGTGGAGAAGCAGTTGTTACTTGAATGAAATGGAGTTGGCGACAGTGGTTAGAAATGATGACTTCGAGGAAAATGGACCTTTACGAGTCAGCGTAGATACGTAGGGGGAATGGTCATGTTATGAACTTGTTTTGGAACATCCCTCCATTGGAGTGCCAGGGGTCAGGACAAGGAGACACGGTTATATGTAGAGTCATGGAAAAGTCAATGCTGCCTTTCCACAGTCCATTGAACGTATGATGAAGTGATTCTACGTGGCTGCTGTATCCCTGTGGAAGTCATCATCCTGTTCTGGACAGATGGGTGCTTACAGCAGCTCAGTAAGTGGAGGCACGACTGGGAGGCTTGGTTGTAACGACCTTACAGTTGCAGTTTTAGTCTCCACCACTAGATGTGAGTGTTGCACCAGGTGTTTCTCTAATTCCCCTCTTTGCTTTCCATGTGCCCCTGGGATCTGAGCTGGAGTAGATTATATCTCCTCGCACTGACTGTGATTGGCTTCTCTGTTGTCTTTGAAATGCAGCATATTATGAAGTAGGTGTTGCGATTAAAAAAACACCCAAATTGAGGAAGAGGAGGAAAAAGAGAGAGCAGGAAACAAGGGATGTGTGAGTGGGAGCAAAAGCAAGGGACAGAAGGTAGACTGCAATGGGTAAATTATCACAAGGGAAAGAGAACAGGTGTCCATAAGAGATAAGAAATTAACAGAAGGGGTGAGGGTTGGAAACATTTTATCTGTCTTCAAATCATCACTTTACTTCTCTGTCTCTTGGCCCCAAACTACTGGCACTGTGGGTGTTTCCTGAGAGCTGCAAGCTTCTATTAAATGTTATTGTGAAGTGAAGTGTATTTGTTTGTACCTGGTGTAAATGACCCATTTAGGCAATCAGTGTATCCTCATAAGTATTGAATAACTGAGAGAACATGATTACTTCACCCACCACCTCTCATTTAAGAAAACAAAAGTTACCTCATTTTTCAAAAATGCCACCCACATCCACGCTGTCAAGTACACTGGCCCACATAATGAAGCCGCACAGTTCTCAGCACAATGACTTAATTGTCCTCTTTGATTGGGGAAAGAACTAATGTTGGATGATGAGAGACAGCGTGACAAGCGGCAGAAGATGTTCCTTTACATTTGAAAGACTTGTCTGAAAGAGTCTTGTGTGTTAAGGCTTGTTAGAAAGAACTGGAAGCCTTATTTATCCAGCAGAGCTCCAGTCTCTGATAAGAAGGTGCCCTCTGGACAGCAGCTTTATCAGTTTGTGAGAAATGAACAGTGACAAACTGCTAGAGGTTGACAGTGTGATTGGGTTTGTTCAGAATTGTGCTGTCTTCCTCCTTGTCCACCGCTTTTACAGGGAAACACAGCTGTTTCCCCCTCAAGCAACTACTACATTGTGTCCTTTTGTAGGTTCCAGAAACAAAATTGATTGTTCCTTAGGTTGGAGTTTTTTTAACTGCACAAGAGCTGTTTACTTGGGTTGATCAAGGTCAAGAGAGACAAACTGCACTTTCAAGAAAGCATGTTCCTAAGATGATCCTTGCTTTGTATCTCTGCAACCATGCAAAAATCAATCATCTGAATACAGCTTTGGAAGACTTTCCTGACTCTGTAAGAGAGGTGAACGTTCAGACACAATCAGGGTTTTGTGGCAACCAGTGAGAACACCTCCTGCAAACTCGTGAACCATGTGGAGGACTATGATGCCAAGAGGGACAGAAAAATTAATCATCACAGGCTCTCCCCCTTTCTCACTATTTTTGCTATAAGTTGGACTGCAACTGCATCTTTGAAGTGGCACTAGACACTGAATGCAATGAAACAGAGTACAGCCACTATAAAGGCAATGCTAGTATAAAGAAATCCTTTGACCTCATGTGACCAACAATAACAATGACATGTTGATGTTCAGCTGGTATTTACCATCTTAGCTTAGTGTGTTAACATGCTAACATTTGCTAATTAGCACTAAATACAAAGTAAGGCTGAGACAGATATGAATGTTAAATTTATGCAGCTGTTTAATATAGCTATTGAGCAAATGTCTGACCAGACCAGACTATGAAAAGTTTATGGATCACAAAAGTTATTGCATTTCATTCTAAGGGGGGAAATGAAGTGTGCGTACAAAATTAAATACCAATCCATTCCATAATTGTTGAGACATTAAACTTAAACCAAATACATTAGTCTAATTGCTAAAGTATCACCAAGGTCTTTTGGATATGTTGCCCAGGAAACATGAATATACTGTACAAAGATTTGTGCCAATGCAAGTGATACGTGAAAACTTAACCTGCTATTGGTGCAAAAAGAAAAGTCAGAAGATCACCAAAGTACTGATCCTTTTTGCATGATGGATATCGGTAAAAAATGCTACAGATGTTTACCCAATAGTTGATGAGACATTTCTGTGTGGTTAAACTGACAGATCGACATTGCCATCCATAGGTCATAGTGCTGCTAGGATGGCTAATAACCACAAAAACACTGCAGAAGTATGATACAATACCATTTAAAGAAGAGACTATTCTCCATTTCATTTTAAGTTCACTTTTGCTCAAAATAGCCTGAATGAATCATTCATGAGTAACTTTGAGAGACTTGAGACTAACGTACCTGCTGTGCTCCTCAGTCACTTTAGTCAGGTACATCTGCCCAGCACATGTCAGCCTGAATCTGGCGAGTCCCTCTCCATCTCCACCCTTTGACAGAGGAGGGCGTCTCTGGGATCTAGGGCCCATTACTTCCAGGTGAAGGACTCTCATAAGCATCCTAGGACCTGTTAAAGGCAGTCAGCTCAGCACTGTGGCTGACACATACTAATGCTCAGGGGCCTCTGAATGGATTACCAGCTGGACTGTTTAAGGTTAGAAGTTTTTCACACACAGGCAACTGTGAGAAAAAAAATATTCTGTTTTATGGAAGATACGGTTTGGTTTATGGTAGAGCTGTTTAATTTGTGTTGTCTTCCTTTGTTTTATTTTAGCTTTCTTTGTTAATGTTTAAGTGCATTTTTAAAGTGTGGTTTTGCAGTTCCTGGAAGAGAATGTTTATTTGGAGAAAGTAAAATTAGATTGCACCCAACTGAGAGAGCAAAATGACTCTGTCTGCGGTTATGTTGCTGACCGGGCTGCAAATGCAAATAAAAAAAAACTTTGCGATTTTTACCACTTTGTTGATTCGTTAAATCTTATTTACAGCCAGCACTAAGAAGATGTTAGTATGAGTGTATTTTATACTGAATGCATGAGTGTCAATGAGACAAATCTGTGGGCTCACACCTTGCGTGTGAGTACTTCCGTATGTGTTTATATATGCACATGTCTCTGTCCTTGTGTGAATGCAGCAGTGTGTTCATTTGTGCATCATCTGCCCTGCTGTGCCTCTGCTCCTGCGGGTCTGAGTCACCGTTTGAGGAGTTAATGCCAGATATCTGAGGAAATAATGGTGATATTCCTCCCATATCCAATGTCGTGCCCTGACAAACTTACACTTTCCGTAAGCAGCTGATCCTTTGGCAACTCCTGTGCTGCCACCAGTATGCAGCAGTCAGCAGAGCTTTACCTCAGTCATTTTACCTCCACCAGATTGGCATGAGCCCAGATGGAGAAGGATGTCAAACAGCAGGATATTTTGATTTGGAGTGCTTTCTTTTGCATGCTTTTCCATTAGTTGCTGTTCTTTAATTACTAATTTGAGCTTTGTCTGCATGAATATTAGTTACTATTTTGATTATTGGCCCGTAATCAGTTGTCTTAGATAGATTGTGTTAGATAATTGTTGCAGTGTTTATCTGCATTAGTGTACAACTTAACTGGCTGGATAATAAACCTGTTCTGAGCAATGAGACCAATAGCTAAGATCACCAATCCTCACTCTTGGACCAGGAAGTGGAGCTCCAGGTGAGAGGAGGATGCTTTTTAATGCACTGGGGACACCAGCAGGTGAGGACTCAGCAAAACAAAGGGACGAGCTACTGCTGCTGCAATGTTGATTACTACCCTGAAACCCGCTGCACACCAGTTGAAAAGGAATGGATGCTTGTGTCTAAGGGCCAAATCCTACAGTTAGGGGACAGAGGCTGCAGCCTCAGCTCAGATGAGTGAGCAAGTGACATCTCTTTGATACAGCGGATGACCTTACAGTCAAACAGGTGACAGATAAATGGTGAGGGAAGGATGAAAAGAGGAGAAGGAGAGAAGAGAGGCAGGAGGGTGGGATCTGGCAAGCATTTGGTGTATATTATTTATAGAGCATACATAGATGTCAATATAGTAATAAACTGACATGCATATTTTTGACACATAAATACAAACAGCATAGTTTGCATATTGTACAGTTCAAAGCCATAATTGCAAGTTTTTGATTCATCGGTTGTAAAGATTCATTTGAGTAAGACAACAAAAGTGAACTGACATGGGGACAAGCACTTCATGAATTTCTTCTCTTGCAGTGATACAAAAATTAAAGTCAGAGGCATTGCCAGAACAGAAAGCTTGACATAAGCATAGCAACAATAACTATAGATGTATGAGGCTTAAGGAAAGAGCAGTTGTACACTCTGAGTTAACAAGGTTTCCTTTTTGGGATATTAAATCTAATCTACTGTAGCTGTTCATGAAGAGCTCCTCTTAAGTTTTCAGTCATTCTGGTTTGTTTTCTACCCCTTATTAAGCAGGTTTCCAAAGGATGTTGACCTACGAGCGTACATTTCTTTGTACTTAGATGATCACAGATAGATGGAATAGTAGCTGTGATTTTAGCCTTTTGCAGAGAATTGTGTGAGAATAAAAGAAGAAAAACACCCCTGTCTTTATGCACTACAGTATAATACCCCCAAACAATGGTTGTCACGGTCTGGAAGATTCTTGGAAAGTGTAACATTCAAGACATTTTTTCTTTCTCAGTCACACACTGAAATGTTGAGTGAAAACCCTGCATGTATCATCAAAATGTCCAGGAAGAAAAATAGCTTTGTTTTAAGATTGACAACCATCTGTTTTTGAGTTTAATAAGATTTAAGATTTGCAGGGTGTTCAGAGGCCCAGGGGGTTGTAAGACTACCTCAGTGAATATAAGAAAAAAACAATAAACAAGAAAACAAAAACAAAAAAATTCAAGTTACAAGATTTTTACCTGACAGCCCTGAACAGATATCTGTATATCTGGTTTACGCACACACAAATCATCACACAAAATGACTTCACTAATCACCTCAATCAGCAGCTCTCCTGAAGGTCCCTCAGGAGGCACTGTGGCAAGTGAGACTTATAGTCTCTGACTGGAAGAAAACAAGACTCCAGACAAATCAAGTCAAATAAAAAGGGAGTGTAGGAAAATGGGAGGAGGAGAGAGAAGTGTAGCTCAGAGAGGCGAGAGGATACACGACAAGAGGGAGCAATGGGGGAGATGGATCGTGTGTGTGTGGGATGGGAGGGGAGTCAGGAAGAGAGTGGAGGAAGTGGAAGAGATATTGAGAGAGGCATCTAAGGTGGAGAACGGGAAATGAAATAGGCTAGTGTGGTGTAAGGACTAAGGTAGAACCAGGTGAGTCACTACATCCCTCCTCTGACCCCTGCTAAAAAAGGCACACTGTTATCTCTGAGAGGGCAACCAGCTCACTGCAGACCAACGGGTTTCACACAAAACAAACAAACAAAATACAACTAGACTATAAACTAAAATCAACTAAAATCAGGTCAAACAAGACGTAGGCTGTGGGAAGGTAGTAGGAGACTGTATTACATATTATATATTGCCTTGAATAAACCTGAAATCAATCAACAAATGTTGCCCAGTTGTGCTCTGGGGCACTACAAGGTCATTTTATAATCGGACACACAAAAATAAGCTATGAACAGTCTTCAGTCTACTCTCATGTTTAAGATGCAACTACCATCTACTTGATAAGAGTCTCTTGTGTGTTTAGAACAACTTGAATTCCTTGCAGCATGCCAGTATAAAGTGCAGGAAGCCCTCTAAAGGTACTGTTGATGAAGACCTGTTCAGCTGCAAACAACTCACTGTTATTTTACAAACTGTTTATCTGGTGAAGATCTGTGGGTTGAACAAGCTAAAGAAGACAAATTACCCATCTTTCCAGAGCACTTGTCCAATGTAGTTCTTGTTCTGAGCTGACAAAGCTGTCAAGGTTTTGTTCTGCTTTCTGAGCTATGATTTGCATACTTCATGCCCCCCTCTGAGCATTAACAAGTGTTGCTATTTTCTCCTGACCTCTCACAGATGTGCTGCTGACTGAGAGCGTTTTGTTTATTGCACCATTATCTACTGTGTTGGGTATAAAAATCTCATCAGAGCAGCTGTATACTGAGATGACTAAACCAGTATGTGGTTCTCACACAGTGCGTCCTGAAAGTATTCACACTGCTTCGCTTTTTGCACATTTTGTTATGTTACAGTCTCATTCCAAAACAGATTAAATTTATTTTTTCCGTCAAAGTTCTACACAAAATACCCCATAATGACAAAGTGAAGCAAGTTTTTTGCAAATTTATTGAAAATAAAAAAAAACCAAAATATAACATGTACGTAAGTATTCACACCCTGTGATCTGTACTTTGTTGAAGCCCCTTTGGCAGCAATTTCAGGCTCAAGTGTTTTTGAGTATGATCCTATAAGCTTGGCACACTTATTTTTGGGCAGTTTCTCCCACTCTTCAATGCAGAACCTCTCAAGCTCCATCAGGTTGGATGGGGAGCGTTGGTGTGTTGCCATTTTCTCATCTCTCCAGAGATGCTCAATAGGATTCGAGTCTGGGCTCTGGCTGGGCCACTCAAGGACATTCACAGAGTTGTCCCAAAGCCACTCCTTTGTGATGTTGGCTGTATGCTTAGGGTTGTTGTCCTGTTGGAAGATAAACATTCACCCTAGTCTGAGTCCAGTGCACTCTGGAGCAGGTTGTCAGCAAGGATGTCTCTGTACATTCCTGCAGTCATCGTCCCCTCAACCCTTACTAGTCTCCCAGTTCCTGCTGCTGCAAAACATCCCCACAGCATGATGCTACCACCACCAAGCGTCACAGTAGGAATGGTATTGGCTGGTTTCCTCCAGACATGACACTTGTCATTCATGTCAAAGAGTTCAATTTTTGTTTTTGTAATGCAGCAGAAATCCTTCTGTACCCTTCCCCAGCTCTGTGCCTCAACACAATCCTGTCTCAGAGGTCTACAGACAATTCCTTTGACTTCATGGCTTGGTTTGTGTTCTGACATGCGCTGTCAACTGTGAGGGCTTATGTAGACTGGTGTGTGCCTTTCCAAATCATGCCCAATCAACTGAATTTACCACAGGTGGACTCAGCTCAAGTTGTAGAAACCTCTGAAGGACGATCAGTGGAAACAGGAGGCACCTGAGCTCAGTTCTGTGTGTCATAGCAAAGCTATTTACATGTTACATTTTTCGTTTTTCATCTTTAATAAATTTGCAAAAAAATTAAGGAAAGTTGTTTCACCTTGTCATTATGAGGTATTTTGTGTAGAATTTTGAGGGGGAAATTTAATTTAATAAATTTTGGAATGAGACTGTAAAATAACAAAATGTGGAAATATGTGTGAACACTTTCCAGATGCACTGTATGTCACACATCACACATTCTTTCCCACCACAATTATTTAGACAAAGGGACACCGAACCTCTTAACCTAGTCTGCAGGTGTTCTACTTGAAAAACTTTGTTAGTATGTGAATCATTTGCATACTGTATATAGTTAAGCCAAACAGTAGTCTCTGCCAAATGTGTACTGATAACTGAACTTGCACTCTGATCCTCCTGCGGAGGGAAGCAAGAAGAGATGAATTTATTCTATTAGAAAGTTTATGATAATTTACAGCAAAGAACAAACACTTCAAACGTACATGTAATGTCTCTTTAGACTCATTCCCACCACCATCTGCAAACCTAACTAAAGCAATTGTAAATCTTCTGAAAACTGTCCACTTATGGGGAGCTGTTTAGTCAGTCATTGTACTTACTTAACTGTGTGACTGTTGATATATCCCTTTGTTCCTGAGCTGGAAGCATGTTCACACAACCTTCCTTATCATTACTTAGCACACGGATCAGCATTAAAAATGCAAATTAAGTCAAGTTGCCCACAGAATTCTCATGTGATGCCATCAAAGAGTTGGTAAGCAATTTTCTCTGAGGCAGGGTTGAAGGTGATTTTAAGTAGTGATAATGTGTTGCAGAGCAAACGTGTCATTGAGCAGGCAAAGTAAAGTACTCGATCAAATGAAAATCACATGACGTTAATACCACAATCCACCACAGTGCCTGTATGAAGACACATCACAGTCTGTCATACAACCTGACGTGAAAGTAGAGGAAATAGTAAATAAATAGTAAATAAAATGCTTAAATCACAGAAGAGAGCAGAAAGCAGATGAATCCATCAATGTCAGTGACGAGTTGGTGTGTGTACATAGTCTCTTTTTTGTCAAGGGGACAGCAACATATTTTGAATGCAAGCACCTGAAACTACTGAACAACCATCTTGTTCCTTCATATTGCATTGCACTGTTTAAACTTTTGTGAAGCATATATGTTTAAATGCTCTTTTTGTTGTGTTGCTTACAGGGTAAAAACATTTGCAGAAATTAAATATTAAAACAAAGCTTGCTCTAGATTGGTCTTTGGCTATGAGGTAAAAGGTCCCCAAAGCAGCAGACTAAATCTAATCCTCTCCAAACCTTCTTACTGATATAACTTTGCAGAAGCAGGAGGCTATTAAGAAGCTGTGGTGGGGATGGCGTTGACATTCAAACACATTAATCATACTCTCTCTCACATATGTGCACCGATTAATCATTTGTTGAAATGTAATACGTAGTGTTTCACTGAGTGTTTCTTGAATGATTGATCTACACATTTACAAAGATAAGCTGCTGACACACATGAATTCCTTTCAGAGACTACATATCACAGTTCATACTCTGAGAGAGTCTGTCCAAAAACAATAGGTTATTTAATATGTATCTAATACATAAAGTTTCAGCACAGTGTAGGAGAGGTTCCCATAACTGTACTGTACTGTACTGTAGAATTCTGTGGGTTACACAAGCTTGTGGCCACAGGTTTTCATAAACTTCTGCAAGGTATATAAACAACAAGTCAAATACACAAAAGTTAAAGTCAGTATAAATGAACTGCAGTAATATATCTGTCTACGTAGCTTGATACCTGTCTGGAACCATTTCTCTTGTCTTTGCCTCTTTTGTCCTGAATGCTCACTATCTCTGTCTTGTTGTTTTGTAGTGAGTGGGCAGTGTGCAGCAGGGAGTGTGTGTGGGTTTTGGTGGGCAGTAGCTCTGTTGATGCTACTGTATATGTAGGCCGACAGAAGGCTTAATAAAACAATCTCCAGCATTGCTTTTGTTGAGCATGATTGCCTCTCACCGTGATCTACTCATAATGATACTCTCTCAAGAGAATTTGATCCCAGAAGTCTATAATATGTTGTAAATGTAATTACAATGCATTTGGTGCACACTGACAAAAACTTTGGCAGTATCAGAACATCCATGCTTCTTTCTTGATAAATCATTGCCTTGTAAACAGTGCTTTGAAAGAGTTGAATTGTTATGTTTTGTTATATATCATCATTATAATTCTCTCACAGTTCAAACACACGTAAGTTAATTGGTAATTCTACATTGGTAGGTGTCAATGTGAGGGTAAATTTTTGTTTGTTCTCGATATATCAGCACTGTGATGAACTGCTTGCCTGTGTGTACCGCCACTCTGCAAAGGATAAACAGTCATGGATGGATGCTTTATTAAATTTTGAAAGGGAAAATCCTGGGTGGCACGGTGGTGCAGTGGTTAGCACTCACTATAGCAAGAGGGTTCCAGGTCCGAATCCCGGTCTGGGCCCTTCTGTGTGGAGTTTGCATGTTCTCCCTGTGCCTGTGTGGGTTTTCTCCGGGAACGCCGGCTTCCTCCCACAATCCCAAAAACATACACATTAGGTTAATTGGCTACTCTACATTGCCCCTAGGTGTGAGTGTGTGGTTGTGTGTCTGCCCTGTGACTGACTGGGGACCAGTCCAGGGTGAACCCCTCCTCTCGCCTGTAGTCAGCTGGGATAGGGTCCAGCCCCCCGCGACCCTGATGGATAAGAGGTATAGAAATCCTTAGAACAATCTTTAGCCCAGTCTCACACCAAAGTGCAAAATAGATCTGCTGATCAACTAGATGAACATAGTGTAAAGAGCTAGAAAGTTTGCGCAGGTAGGAAGTTGGGGTATGAAATCAAAAGCCCATGTTGAGTTATTTTAATTTAAACTCATGGAAGTTAACTTGGGTAATGTACATACATAAAGTCTGATTGAGCAATCGACAGTGCGTGTGAGGCTCAGTGTAGAGAGTCCAGGTAAATCATGTTGGATTACAATTTTCAGAACAGTCTATCAGAGTTGGTGCAATTTGAGAGCATCAGCACATTACCTAAAGAGATCAAAATGGGTTGTATTGGTTAACAGAATATTTATTGCCAAGCGGATAAGATGTAATAAATGCCAAAGAATGGAGGACATTGCCCAATAGCACAGTAAACAAAAATGTACAATAAAAAAAGAGGTATAGAAATACAAAGTAATCAATAGCATATCCTGTGCAGAAGCTTTAAAGAGGCTAAATGATGAAATGCAAAGTACAGTTACATGAAGAGGTGATAAGTGGGGAACAGAGTACAAGTAGAACTAGGATACAACAGAAAGAGAGAACAGATAGAGCTCTAATAAAACAGCAGAATATATTCCTAGAAAATACTTCACTTTCTGTGGGAACACACCAGAAAGAGATTTAAATAAAGCATTACAAGTATTAAGGAACGACTGGAATCAAGAAAATTTGATGGACTACCAAAGGAAGAAAGTTCCGACTTGACAGAGTTATCAAATCCAGTTCTGCAGAGAGATAAAAGTAGGTCATGTATGCCTAATGTTCAGGAAATACACTACAATTCGAGTGCTATAGGATTAAGAAACAGTAGTTGCAGCAGATACGGAAAAGGCATGTATGTCAGGTACAAATTTTGTGCAAAAGAAAAAGGAGGAAGTACAAAATGAAAATTGTGATATGTATGATTAAGAAAGAAAAAGATTATGACTTTCATCAGGACTAAACTTTTTTTTTTTGGTGTGCAATTTGAGATAAACTATACAGACAAAAGACTCCAAGGACGCCTCTTTATGGGACTGTTTTTCAGGTGTTGGGCTTCTGCTCATTACTTCCTGTGAAGGGAAATCTTAATGCTTCAGCATATCAAGACATTTTGGACAATGTTATGCTTGCAACTTTGTGGCAACAGTTTGGGGAAGGCCCTTTTCTATTCCAGCATGACTGTGTCCCAGTGCACAAAGCAAGCGTGATTGGATGAGTTTGGTGTGGAAGAACTTGTCTTGTCCACACAGAACACTTCCTCAACTTCATCGAACACCTTTAGAATGAACTGGAACAGAGATTGCGAGCCAGGCCTTTTGGTCCAACATCAGTGCCTGACCTCACAAATTTTCTACCTCATGAATGGGCAAAAATTCCCACAGAAACAATTATTATAACCACAGTGGAAATTAATTTAAATAGCATAGATAATAAACCCACTCTTGAAAGAAACCTGCCAACATGGTAATAGTTGTATTTTCAAACCCAGTGTGTAGGAAACAGCGTGATTACCGATGAGATGTTGATGACATCGCATAGCTGTGTCTGCTTCATTGCTAACAGATGCTCACACTGAGCAGTAGTAACTTATGGCATACCTTATGCTCCCCTTAATGTCTGAAGGAGTTTCTTACTCTCTCTGAGCTCACCTCTTGGCTACTCTCTGCCGTGACTGCAGTTAGCTAGTGACAAGTACGATTGAGGAAAGCTGAGTTTAGCTGGTACTAGTCAGCCAGTTTGCTTCTTATATTTCATTTTCCCAGATTTTAAAGTTCATTCTTGTAACTTATCCTAACTTCTGGAAGAAACCAGTGGTGTGTGATTTTTTAGAGGTATTATCTATGACATAATTAAAAGAAAATGTTTGACTCATAAAATAATAAAAAAAAATAATCATAATAAAATTAAAGTAGTAATAGTGTAATAGTAGTAATAGTTCATTCTACTTTTTGCAGTGTAAAAGGAGGATATGTATTCTGAATTGTAGTAGCATAGTAGCCACACAGACAAATACACAAGGTCACAAGAACTTTGAGGTACGTGGATGCCCACATAGAGCCTACATGTTCATCATCTGATGCAAATTTCTGCAAGCCATGAGGCAAAAAAGTAATTCCAGGTTCAAAGTATACCACACAGAATGAATGTACTGATTGCATGTTTTCTCTAATAATGAAAAAACCTGTGATTGAGGGAAGGACTGCTAATTCAAATGAAGAGAATGGATATGGGATATGGGTACTAGATTTTTGCTCAGAGCTAAAGCATAAGCTAAAGTGGTGAGTTAATGGAATCCCTCAACTCAAAAGAGTTATGTTATTTAACATCATGATCAAAGGTATTTTTCAGGAAGAGAGATAACACAAATGTTATGAAAAAGATTATATGCATGTATACACTGATCAGCCACATTATTACCATCCACCTAATATTGAGTAGGTCCCCCTTTTTCTGCCAAAACAGCCCTGACCCATTGGCGCCAAGCCAACACCTCAAATTTGTGTTTCTCAAACCATTCTTGAGCCTTTTTGCAGTGTAGCAGGACACATTATCCTCCTGAAAGAGGCCGGGGCCACCAGGAAATACTGTTTCCATGAAGGGGTGTACTTGGTTAGCAACAATGTTTACATAGTTGGCACGTGTCAAAGTAACATCCCGAAGAATGGCAGGACCCAAGGTTTCCGTCAGAAACAGCATTCACTTTTTCAACAATCTGAGCTACAGTAGCTCTTCTATTGGATCAGTCAACATGGGCCTGCCTTTGCTCCCCATGTGCGTGTGAGCCTTGGCCACCCATGATCCTGTCACCAGTTTTGATAGGTCCTGATCACTGCAGACCAGGAACATCCCACAAGAGCTGTAGTTTTGGAGATGCTCTGTCCCTGTCGTCAAGCCATCACAATTTGACTCTTGTCAAAGTCATTCAAATCCTTACGCTTGCCCATTTTTTCTCCTTCCAACACATTATCTTTAAGGACAAAATGTTTACTTGCTGCCTGATATATCCCACCCATTGCCAGGTGCCACTATAATGAGATAAGCAATAAGATACATGCACACTACTATGTAAAGTTTAATTTTTACTATTAACGTAATTTTTTTTATTCTAACAATTATTTTTAAAGTCTGGTGCTCACTAGCTAACTAACCATTGCTCACTTACTCACAAAAAAAACCTGTGTTGCTGTGCGATAGAGTGATTGTTGATTAACTGATGCTTTAACTTGCCCAGCCCTTTTTGATTTGATAAAACTTGGGACCCCGTACTGAATTACCTTAAAAATGTGAGCTCATAGGCAGTGGCTAATGTATAAAACCTCGTAGTGCAAACCAGTGTTTGATTTTGTATATGTCTACCTACTTGACCTGACCTACTTACTTTTTCTGCTCTAATATGTTTTTGTTTGTAATATTCATCTTATAATGACCATGGAATACCACAATTCAAGATGTGCTGTGTTCTGCACGTTATGTGATGGTTGTTATTTGTTTGTTTTCTTTTTCTATGCATTTTTTTCTCCTAAACACCTAATTATTGGACTTCAATGGGTGGAAGAAGTGAAACCATGCAAAGTTTTGCTGGTTTTTGACTCTGTAGGAGTTCGTTTGAGTTTACAGACTATGAGGTCAGTAAGGGAAGATATAGTGTCTTTGATTGATTAGGATTTTGTTGGGGAGTCGCACATGTGTAATGAATTTGCAGACAGGAAGGCTGAAAGACATGTAAATATGAGGCATATTATGCTCATGGACAGTAAACATGAAACTACAGCCAGCACCCAGTTAGCTTAGCTTACCATAAAGACAGAAACAAAATTTGCAGTGTCTTTTATTGCCTGGCAACCTCATGACAATGACAGGAAACCAGGAAGTTTTTGTATGTACAGAATTCAGCAAACAAGATATGTCGTGTTAATTATTGAGCTTGAGGGGTGTTTGTTGGCAGATATTGCTACCTTTACCACTCCTTCCAGTTTTTATTTGAGGATAACAACAGTAGCTCAGTGCATGTGTGTATATTGTTCAAGTCTGTTGCTCTGCTGGCCTTTTTATCACTGCCCCACACTGAGAAAAAGGTGCATCTCTGCTGCAATGGCCTTCAGTCATTCCACTCTTTTTATCTGTGTGTGTGTGTGTGTGTAAGAAAGAGTTATAGAGTGTTTTCATGACATTTGTTTGAGAGGTCACAGCCTCAGTGGTGAATGTTGAAGGAGAAAGGGAAATGGTGAAAAATGTTCATCCCATGACTATTCACTCTGTGATCATATGCTGTACTTTTCCTACTTGTAGCTTCTATTAGAGGTTGAATTTGTTTAACTGCCACTGAATTTAGTACAGCTGCTTTAAGATGTTCCCATCAAGCAAAAATCAGAGTACATTTAAGAGTCATTTATTTAACAAAATACATTTTCTATGCTATTGATAAAGAATATCGTTACTGCTTAACAATTTCCAATTTCCTCTGCTTTATATGAGCATTTAGCAGGGCAGAGACATCATCTGCAGCAGTGAGTCATTAATCACCCACCTGATGCTATTGAAAGGAGTCTTTGAAATAAACCTAGTGAATTGTGAAAGACAGTTACTTGTCCTTAGATCTACTTGAAGTTTCCCTGGTAACAGAGAGAAAAACGATTTCATGCATTTCATTAATTATACAGTATCTATCATTTATTAGAACGTCTTAATTGTTTGTGGACACCAATCAGAGGCATAATTAAACATCAAAGCCAAATGCTAATGAATTCATCTTCCACATATTAGCCCTTTCTGCGTCAGTGGAGATGTGCAGGTACAATTGGGATGCTTTTGAACGCAGTTGGTGCTGCCTGTGGGTGTATGCAATTTCTTATTTTTCTGTATGTAACACAGCGAAATGTCAGCACAAAAACGACAAAACAAGTAACAAGAGGATAGGTTTCTCAGATTTGTTGCTTTTAGGGATAAAAGCATGTTTTGTCACCAACCTATAGCAGCGACTTTGCACACAGTTGTGGTTTTGTTTGCTCAGGATTTGAGAAATCCTTCTTTAAGATTTCCTCAATTTAAGGGAGGTGAGTGGATTTTGGTTTATGGTGCATACTGTATGTTAAAGCAAATCAACAGCCTCCTCTTTTCTGAAACTGTCTCTCCATCACTCTGGATAGACTCTGGATAGTAGACAAAACACTCTATGTGTACTGTACTTACCACCAGCCAAGAACACTGACATTACACAGTTCTGCAAAACCTGTTTGATTACTTGTCAAATGAGGGGGAACAGTTTGTGTGTGTGGTAGATGTGTGCAGGGACATCTCAGACTGTGGACAAGTACTGGCAGGTAATTGGTCTCTTTTAAAAGGATGTCCTTAATGCCCTCTCGTCTCCTCTCCTCTCCTTCAGCGGGTCCTTCATCTCCACACCAGCTCCACTGAGTTCAGAGGACTGGCGCCCAGGGCTCTCACCCTGGATCTCTTCATTATCTTTAGCCTGTTGCCAAGCACACACTCTGATTCCTTCAGTCCAGATAGAGCCTTTCACACCTCTTATGAGCTAATTACCCGCACTATCATCTCATCTTCAAGAGAGAGGCAAAGAGAAACAATAGAGAAGAAGAGGATGAGAAGAGGGATAGACAGAGAACAGGGGAACCTGTCAGAGTGGAGAAAATGAGTGAGAAGGTTCCTGAGAAGTGAGTGAGGGTGTGGATACGAGGAAAGGGATGAGCAGTGCAGTAATTCAAACAAAAGAATTTCGTGAAAGTAGCTGTAAATGAAAGGGAATGTCGGCAACAAAAGACAGTTCGTGAGGCAGCTGACAATTGATGCTGTAATTTATTTGCTGTGCCACCCACCATCCTATCTGCTTGGGTGTTTCAAAATATTGTAGCTTTACTGTACCTCTCTGTGTTACACTGCAGAGACACTGTGTACACACACTTCTCATAAGGTGAATTCATTACGGGGCTTTACATATTTTCATGCTAAAATTAAAGTCACAAAGAACACACACAGTAAGATTATAGAGGGGGTCATCCATTACCGATTACAGCAGCTGAGAGGAGCACAGAAGTATTGACTACCACCTGTGAGCATCTGACTGAAGATTAATAGGGGAGACTAGAAATCTCAGAAACATTACCTGCTCATCCTGTGAGAAGTCAGAATTGAATGAATTATGTGACATGTTAAGCAGAGACAATATTGTGTAAGAGATTTTTATGTAGAAAAACTAGTGTAGGAGGTTAAATGCAAGCCATGCTCAAATTTAACCTTGAACCAAAATAATACACCTTAGGCTGGAATCTTTGTCATATGGGTTAAGTTTTTCAGAAGCTCAAATACACCTATGCTGTAATCACAGTTGAGTGCATAATGCAAAATATATTAGCGTGGGTAGGATGTTTTGGTGCATACTCTTTGGCACTTAGGCTGGTGACTCCTACTGGATTCTTGTCTATAGATTGCTGTGGTCATGTGTTTGTGCAGCCTCTCTCTGCACTCACATAAGAGCATCTTAACACTGTGATCTTTCTCATTCTGAGGAACACACAGATGACATTGTTGCTGAAGTATGAGACTGAGATGTGGATGACCCACAGTTCACTCCCAGGAGTTACAAAACAGGTCTGTGGGTGGAAAACAAGGCAAGGCAACCCAAGCCATATCACAGAGCAGTCTTATGGTATTATGGGATTTCACTTGGAGAAATCCTCTTCTACCAGCTCAGACCCCAAGGTGTCCCCAGTCTTGGTTGCCAAGGCATTTCAAATGCTGATAGTCTGCCTGGTTTTAGCATAGCAAATATCTGATGAAATTAGAGGAAATCGTGAGGATTTTGATGAAACACTGGATAATTATCAATGCATTGTTGATTTGGTGAAACTCATTTTACAGCAGAGTTATAATTGAATAGAGATGGGTATGAGGCTCAAGATCTATGACAGTAAAGATATTGTTAAGTCAAAACTGGAGTTAACATGTTCAAAGATTGGTTTTACAGAAGACATTTTAATCTGTATAATTTCTTTTGGTGACAATAAGGGATGGGTCATGTGTTGTCCCTTGTGTAGTGTCCCAGTGCTCCCCTTGCCTTTTTTGTCTGCGTTTGTATGTGTTGAGTGTTTGTGGGCTCCCTTCTATGTTCTCCTTGGTCTCAGCTCTGCCCCTCATACACACCTGTCAGCACTTAGCTCATCATCTCTTCCAGTCTGCTCAGCTGCCTCTCATGAGCCCATCAGCCTTGCTAAACTTCAACCCAGGGTTCTCACTCAGCCAAAACCGGTTCATTGCTTCAGCTTAAGTGAATCATTTCTTGTCAGCCTGCTTACTTGCCTGCTAGCTGTTTCCCTGCTCTCCAGCTTGCCATTCAAGCATGTCCACACCACTTGCTACTGCTCCTCTGCTTCCAACCATCTCTGGCAATCAACTTTCTTAAATCTCATCTACATTTATGTCCTTCACATGGGCCCACTCTGCAACTCTGTAATAGAATGAATGAACTTCTTCATCCTTCAGCCTGTCCTTATCCCTCTGTCTCCCTCTCTCTATCTTTCACTCTCTATTTGTTCTTTTTCTTCTATTTGTGTGAATGGTATGCTTGATTTGTGTTTTCTAATATTGATATTTAAGCATCCATAGAGGTGTGCCTACGCACACGTTCACTGTAATTCCAGCCAAATCTCTCTTACATTTTTTTTTAGAATTTTCAAAACACAGTTGACCTACAGGGCAACTGAATGATGACAGTCTGCTTCTGAAAATAAACTTAGGCAGCAGAAATTTATGCAGTAGCATGAATGTACCTTTCCTCCAATGCTAAATGTTCATTATGTTCCCTGCTGACTAACAGGATCCTTCTGAGAGGTACATGAATTATAATAAGGTACCAAATGGCCCTGATTTGTGCAATAAAAGTGAAATATCATCTTGACATCAGTGTCTGCACACAACTAAGGGTTTTTATGTCACTGAAGTTGGCCTGCAGGGTTGTTTCTGTAAGTTTCTGCACTTAACATTTCCTGTGAGGATGAACAATAAAGACCCACCACAAACAGGGCATTGCAGCTCGCAGATTACAAATCAAAGATTGGAACATTATGCACTGTGTGGGGCAGCAGGCATAACTCATTAATCAAGTGGCACAATGCTGACAGAGAAGCTTTTGTACCTTGACAGACATGAAATACTGCAACTCACCACTTCACCTTAGAATACAGCTGATCATGTGATTTGTGGTGGCTTCTTATTATACTAAATAGCTGAAAAGATCAACAAAGTGTTATATTATACATAATGTACATTAATCACCCTGCATGTCAGTACAGGCTGCTGGTGTTAGTGTTAGTGTGACATTTGGAAGACATTAGTCATCTAACACAAACTGAGAACCATTTGAATGCCTCAGGATACCATAACAATCAGTCCATTCTGAAAAGGCGTATGATAGTAATACTGAATAACTAATGACTTAAATGTTGCCAGGCAGCACAATGAGAAAGCTGAACTGTGTAAATATTCAGTAAATATTCTGTAAATACACAATAACCAGTCATATTCACACAAGTGATAACAGTTTAATATTTATAGCAAATTGGAGTATGGTGGAGCCTATGCTGTCATAATCACATCAACAGTATTTGTGTAATAACTCTTACTGCTGGAATGGAAAGACAAACGTTCCTCACTGCAGTTTTAATGAGCTGTCTTGTCCACAGCAGTCTGCTGCCCCTCACTTAAGTCTCCCCCTGTCCTTTCATGTGGTGTAAATCCAAAGCCATACTTGCCATCCTTCATTTGAGCGCTGAATCATTCTAAATTGGAAGCCAACCATCCAAGGGTTCAACGAATGGAGATGAATGCTGAAGAGAAATGCGATTTAAATCATTTTGGATATGGTCCGCGTGCTTTAGAAGCACGGAAATCTTTTTTCCTCCTGCCCCCTCCCTGTTTCTCTCTCGTCTTACTCCCAGTCTCCTCTGAATGTTATATATTTTATGTTGTGAGACATGCAGCACAATAAGAATGATAGACATCATTTTCATTTTCAGAGTTAAAGTTAAAAAAAACATCCTTGCTAACAGTGGAGTGGGAAGCTGTTTCCTAGGGAACGTGTCAGATTGTAATGACTTCTCTTCCTGTGTATTGTGGGATGGTTGAATGTGTGTCATATATGAAGTTGCACTAATGGACACAATTGAAACAAGCACTTTCTCTGTTTTTAAAGAATGATTGTATTTCTTCTGGAGATTCTCAGAAAACATACCATCACCTACCTGTAGGTAATTCCTGATGACGGACAGGGCCAGAAATTGTTTAAAGACTAGATTTGATGATCCTAATCACATGTAGGTGACAATAGAATGGAAGTCATCTTAAGTTACCATATGTTTTAAAGTATGTATATTTAAAAGATGTAGTCTGTTACAGTCTTTTTTCTGTGTATCGAACCACAAATTTTTTTGCCCTGCTGATGGCCACAGTATCTGGGTCATTGTATAATGTACTCTATGAAAACCAAATTCAAGGTTGAGGCTTCTTTTATGAAACCATAGCTTCAATCAAAGCTGGCTGTCTCTGAGATGAGACAGCTGTCCTCGTGAAAGAAAGTTTTCTCATTTCTATGCAGAGTGGACAGTTCACCTTCATACAGCATTTCATTATATTTTTTCAGGTCGGCTGAGCACAGTGAACACAGTGCAGACCTCTACCCGAGCGTGATAAGAATAATACATATATCTGATAAAAAGGTACAGACACAAACATCAGCATTCGCAACAAATACATCTTAACTGTCATGTATTTTGGGACTGTGTATTTGGCATTTCCTAGTCAAGCTATTGGAATATATCCATGAGAAATGGTAATGGTTTGAAGACCAAGTAAAAAAGACGCAAGCACTGATTTTAAGGACTAGTCCAACAAGAATAACACTCAGGTTAACACACACACCCATTAAATCATGCCTATTTCTTGAAACAAACAACTTAACAACAAGGAAAAGAATACCAATCAATATTTTCCTAGTAATCTGTTGGTAAGATACAAAATAACAACAGAAGACTGTTTTGTGTGTTTACATGAAGATTTTATGGCTTTATCTAAGCCCTTGCAGTATATGTCCATGGTCATTAGGTGCTGTGGTTGACTGAGTGACATCTCTGTGATTTAGCAGGTTTTGTTGGACCTAATGGGGTGAGGAAACACACTGTAGTAGACCCTTTTCACAGCAGAGAGCCTGATATGTCATTTTAAGAAAGCCACGGGTGTAACTTACACATTGAAAATGGTTGTATTTCATTTCTGTTGACCAGTTACAAGGCTGTTCTGCATACTGAATCCTTGTTTAGTGCTCACTGCTATGACAACTAAAATTGTCAATGGCTGTGTAGGTGTATGTGTCAGTTTATCTGCACCCGTCTTCAAACTGAACAGAAGCCCGCTCAGCCAGAATAATTGAAAACACCTGTGAGTCTTTAAGCAAGAATCTGTGACACAATGAAGTCCATGAAAGACAATCCTAAGCTTATGTTTACTTAATCACCAGTTCTTATCTTGGTTTTATGATGTACCTATGTTGTTTCATCACTGTGGAAGTGCTGATGTGTCATGGTAAGAAAAATGCAAGTCTAAATGATAAAATGAATGATGGCTGAATTTCTATTTGTACAATAATCATGGATTTAGATTTTGATTGTCAAGTAAAATTAAGAGAGCATTGATTTTAGTTTGAAGAAAAGTGTCAGATTGAGAGGGAGAGATGGAGTCTATCAGGAGAGCTCTGCCAGACTCAGATAAGACACACATGTATAATCCTTCAGCTATTAACCCAGCAGCCTGTCTGTCTGCTATACAATCAAAGTACACAGAGCAGCCAGTGCATAAGTTGACCTGCCATACTCTGCCTTGCAGTCCTCAAAATGCTAATTTGAATCTAGTCCAAAGAAATGCAAGTCAGAGAGATTTAACTGTAAATTGCCCCCAGGTAAGAATTTTAGCCTGTATCCTCAAGCAGTCTCTTCAGGATATTTCTTTGCTGTTCACAGTTTAAGTTCAGCTTGTCATGAGTGATGACACAAAAGTTCACCATGGGGAAGAAAAAAATTGTTATTGCATTTTGTTTGTGCGATGACCTCGTTACAAAGCAAATGCCAGCCTTCAGGCAAACTGGCCACATGCACTACATACGGGTGTGCCAATTGACCACACACACACACACACACACATATCTACAACAGGTTCTGCCAGCTCTTCAGTGAGCCAGCAAAAGCAGGTCGTGTAGCGCTGGCCTGGGAAGCAATGAGTTGTACCAGTGTGTGTTAGGCTGGGCAGAGGGTAGACAAGTTTTAATAACATACTGATTTCTCAGACCTCATCCCGGTGCTGCGATGCTTGTTTCCAAACTAATTGGATTGGATGGAGAAAGGATAAGAGAGTGACTCATCTAGACAGGCAGCCTTCACCATCTGGAAGCAGAAAGTCACCATCAATTTCCATTCATTTCAACCCCATGTCCAGTCATCCCCTGAGTGGTGTCCATGATCAGTATTCCAGACCGACTGTTCAACCACACTTCTTCACATCATGTAAGTCAAAATTTGTGATTTTACCTACCGTGATTCATTCATTCCAAAATCTGGGGAATCTTTTATTTATGAGTAAATGAAGATAAATTTTCAGACAGAGCTATTCATCAATACTTCTCTGCTCATCTGCACATTCATCTCACTATTACGTCACCACAACGATGCCACCCTTTTTTAAAAACTTGGTCAGTAATTGGGTGTCCTTTGTGGCCGAAAATCGTTCTTTGACGCTCGCACTCCCATTATCTGCTTCTCTAACCCTAGGGGAAAGAGGTTTCTCAACCTTGCAATATTACATCTTCTCAATTATATGGTTGGGCTGCTGCCGGCTGCTACTTTTGGAGACAGCCTATTGTTTTGATGAAAAATGTAATCAAGATGCTGTCTCTCACTCTCAGTGGTTGCCTCTTGGCATGTCCCTTTGGAATAACTGTGAGAGGAGAGAGGTGGCTGATTAACTGCCTCTCTGCCCCCACTGACTCTTACAGCTCAAAACACACTAACAGATATATGCATTACATACTGTATTTGTGTACAGAGTGACATGCTGAATGCTCAAATATATGTGTAACTCCAGAACCACACTAGCATTCTATACAGTTTCAGTGTGCTGCAGTTGAGTCAGTTTGAATATGTTTTCTCCGTTTATTATGTCACAATTTCCAGATCTGTTCCAGTGATATCTTACTTCTTTAGGACTAACTCATATAGACAAAAGTATCTAGACAGACCTCTTTATGGGGCTGCTTTTCAGGGGTTGGGCTCAGCCCCTTACTTCCAGTGAAGAGAAATCTTAATGCTTCAGCATACCGAGACATTTTGAACAATGCTATGATTCCAACTTTGTGGAACAGTTTGGGGAAGGCCCTTTTCTATTCCAGCATGACTGTGTCCCAGTGCACAAAGCAGACATGGTTGGATGAGTTTGGTGTGGAAGAACTTGACTGCTCCACACAGAACACTGACCTCAACCCCATTCGACACTTCTGGGATGAGCTGGAACAGAGATTGTGAGCCAGACTTTTAGGTCCAACATCAGTGCCTGACCTCACAAATGTTCTACTGCATAAATGGGCAAATTTTCCCACAGAAACACTCCAAAATCTTGTGGAAAGCCTTCCCACAACAGTGGAAGCTGTTGCAGCTGCAAAGCTGTATGTGTATTTAGAATCTGATGTAATTAAAGTTTCTGTTGGTGTAATGGTCAGGTGTTCATCAAGAATGCTTTTAGCAGTAACCCCAGTGAGATGTGGAAGCAGTAAAACTTCCCTCTGCTTGGACACTGTAGCCTTCAGTCAGCAGGCAGGCTGTCAGTAGTTGCTATTGCTTTGGTCTTGGAAATCCTTCACTTCAAAGCTTTCATTTACAAGGCTAATGCTAGACGCTCTTAAAGTCCATTGCCGTCTGAGAGAAGATAATATTTTTCACACACTTCAGATCAAATTCAAAGATAATCTGATTTTCTAGTGTTGTATAGCGAATTGCCTAAGGAGATGAGGCTGTCCTTTAAAGTGTCTATTTTAACAAACTTGTTTTAACTGAGCGAGTGTTTCGTTTTCTAAAAGATTGTGATATTTGTATGTTGTGTCATTATATCACTGTATGATTTTAGATGATTTATAGTTCTTTCTGTTGTTCTGTGAAGTACTTTGTAACCTCAAGTGTTCTATAGGTGAAGCTTATATTCAAACACTCTCACGTAAGCAAGTACTGTGCCTACCTGTACAGACAGACATGCAGTCACAGGTGTGAACACATATGGATGCGCTGAGAATTTCCAAGCAGCACCTGCCTTTACTCCTCTGCACACACTGCTCATACAAATGGCTTTGAACAATGGTGAGCTCTCTTGATGGTAAATCGTGCAACAAATCATGCAACACTTCACTGACTTCTTTGGCAGGCCATAGAGGTCTCAGTCACCTCAGTCACCTGAGGCTTGGTTCTCCCAACTACAAATGACAATGTTTACCGTTTTTTAATTTTTTTTATCATTAAATTCAAAACTAATAAGAGAGGGCATAAGTGAAAATAATTATTCATGTGAAATAGAGGTTTGTCAACAAGAACTGGACTTGCCTGCACTATCTGTTTGTTTAAATCAACTTACATTGTTTATCCGGAAGGTTAATAATTTGCAGTATTCACAGCAGTAACTTTTAACTATAAAAATTAGTATTTTTATACATACTGTTTTATTAACTGTTATACATGTCCATGTGACCTTGGAGGTCAGGAGGTCAGAGTGGCAGCTGCCGTTTGGCAGAAAATGCCTACAGGCTGCCCTTTCCAAAGGTGACCTTGTCTGTTTGAAGTGGCTGCAATGCTCTACTTGTAAAGATCGATCACCCAACGAGCTGCAGAGTGAAAAAGAGATTTATGCCACTTTAGTTCAGTAACATTCAGCCAATACGCAAAGCAGCAAAAAAAAAATGGAACTACTTCAGTTGAGTATAATTACCTAAAATCCGTACAGGAGACTTAATGTATTTTGGTAACACTCTTTAGACACTACATTAACAAGTCATTAAGTTTATGGGCTTATCATTACTTCATGATTATTTGACTGTTATGGACCCTTTTTGTGGCCCCTCATTTAAACTGGCGCTACTCAACATTACACTGTATCAGTGTTGTCACTATTTAAGAAAAACTTAAACTCCTTGGTTGGATCAGTATGGAGTCTTTCTTATAATGGTCGGTCATCATTGTAATGTTTACACTAATAATTTAAAACACTCATTGCTGATAGACTCAGAAAAGAGGTAAAAATATACATATATATTACAATCATCAAAAGCATCCTGCAACACAGATGGATATATTTATATTTATATTCACAGCACCTCTCTGACATGGATGATCTACTTGAAATGTATGCAACAAACAGAGAAACACTTTTTAACAGAACTTATGGTCACAAAGTATATTTTTAGTTCAGTTAAAAATAATAACACAACAGTTGGGAATTAATCCGAACTCAGAGCGTTGAGGAGATTTGCCCAGTTTGGCTCACTGTGATCAGAGGTTGAGGAGAATTTGTTGGACAACAAGTGGCAGATCCTGTGACTTCCTGTGTGATTCATCTGTAAGTTGTGTATGGCTGACCAGGCAGACAGCTGAAACCACCAATCAATCCCCCGAAAGCCTTTTCTGTGGATATCAGTGAAGCCCATTAAAGTCAGGGAGTAGACATCCATCCAGCTGCAGACAGCATGTCGATAGCTGTGGCAGAGCAGTGACAGACTGTGCCATTTTTAGGTCGATAATGCTTTAGATCTGCATGGACTCCCTGTGATCAACTGCTGCACATTTCTCCCTTAATGAGCCTCTCTCTGTGTGTGTGTGTGTGTGTAAGGTGGACTGGGCTTGGGGGTAACTGTCTGTATCTCTGTCTGTGTTTGCGATGTCTGAATGTGAGATCCCACAAGTGTGTTTTAGTCTTATATATCTCATAGCCTTGCTAATATAGTTTCTTGTCCATACTTTGCAGCCTTCAGATACTAGTTAATAACCTTTTCTGGCCTGTGACCCAATTACCAAGTCCAGATATTCTCATGGCCCCAGCAATTAATGCCTTGTCAAGTTGTCTCATATATTTGCGAATGGCATACTTTTTATCCTGTTTTCAAAGGCAAGAAGAAAGCTCCAAAAATATCTCAAAACTATATTAATCAAATGTCATTTCATCTGTCTTCATCTGTCTGCATGTCAGATGATAACTGAGGTCATAACCACAAAGTTAAGAAACTGTGCTGTACACACTGATTTCTGGAGGATGAGAATTAGTAATGGTGTCTTTGTGTAGCCGTCTGCATTCAAAGTAAAGGTCTCTGACATATGTATAGAAACAAATGTCAGCTTTCCCATCTTCTATAGCACAGGACTAATTCTACTTTTAGTTCATTTAATTTCAGATAGGTTTTACATTTAATATCAGTCTGACAACACCTAATTTGCTTGGAATATCTACAGGAGAAGAGCAGGCAGAGAATTTGAAGTAAAAAGAAAAATTACATCCCAGAACTGACAACAGGAGTATAGGAGCAACGAAACTTAAAAAAAAAAAAGTCACTTTGATCATAAGATACTGTGAGCCTTATGAATCTGGGAAGCCCATGACAACATGTTCTCTAGTACACACAGCTATTATCATCCATACATCTGCTATGCTTTAGTGTTTTGACCCCTTTGCCCATTGCCGTCTTGTTAGCTCATTTCTCAGTCTCATCCAGTGAGAATGTGTAGTAGCTTGCAATTTTCTGCATTTATTATTGAATGTGAATATTGTTTCTTTCTTGCATGATAGGAATCCAATTATCCCCATTGCCCTTCAGCTGAAAATTAGCATTGATAGTGTGACTCACTATGACCCCCTGTTAATGACTCTATTGTCTAGAGGGACTGTACAAGCTGTTTATTTGTTCATCTATTTCAGCCAGGCTGAACTGATGCTTTTTTTTTTTTTTGTCTCCAACAACTTCCTGCTTCACACTCATTCTGTAACCATAAATACTGATATCCACAGAAAGTAGAGCATTTTTCCAAATCTGTGTCGTGCCTGAGACTCTGGGGTAAATTCTCCTCAAAGCACCTCTTTTGAGCTTCCAAATTGGCTTTGTGCCTAATTATCATCAATCAACCGCATAGTCAATTTCCTGTTTAATCATTGATTGTAGACAAGTAGTCCCACAGCATAAAGTACTGTGCTCCAAAAAATGAAGTCCCTGATACCTTGTTAGTTTTTAATTGTCCCTAATTTTTAAAGGCATAATTGCTGTAGTGGCATTTAAGGACATTTTTCACCAAACTATTAGAAATTAAGGTAGTCGTATAAAATCATAAACTAACAAAATGTTGGCCAAGAACCTCAACAGCTTTCATGGTACAAAGAGAAGCTGCTTTATGGTGCAAAAATCTGAACTGTGCACTCCTTTGTCAGCACAAGCTTTCAGAGATTAAATCTAAGGTGGTGGAAGGACAGAAAAGCTGTCAGCTGCTATAATCACCTCCAGCTCCGTTAGTCTTTTCTCTGGAGCGCTCAAGCAACATCTTCTTTGTGACAGGAAGCCACAGGATTTAAGGGGACGGTGACCTAATAGTGAATTTGAAAAACACTGGCGCTAACGGTACTATCAACGTGAGAAAGAAGCTGCCAAAGTTTTCAGCCCATTTCTCTTTTGCATGTGTAATTTAAAGGTAATTTGACAGCAACGTGTTGATGGGGGAGAATTCTGCGAGTATTCCTTAACATTGCCACAATCTCCACAAATTAATTCAACCCTGTGTCTAGAAGAAATTGTTCATACTAATTGTAACATGATTGTTTAATTATAAAGAGACAATTTAGCTTTGCTAGTATGGTGCTTTGTTTTGTCAGCCAAACTTCTGTCACTATTGAGAGGTGATGTTATTCGTCTGACAGATTTTTAACTTTGGCTGTAGCAATGTGCAACGTGCAGAACCTATGTTTGTTTTTCCACTGACTAGAGGGCAACGTCAAAATGATGAACACATTAGTGATTGGAAAAGAAAAATACATAAAATTGCATTTTGACTCTGACATCTGATTTCAAGTGCCAGTACAGGAAGTGGTGATAATATTCACTCAAAACATGAAGGCTGAAGCAAGACAGCTGCACACCAACCTAATTCGTGATAGCCTGTTAAACCCAATAATATATTTATCGATATGCCACGACTTCCAGTGAGATGTTATGGTAAAGAGCTAAGCAATGCAGCCCTTTTACATCACAGTTGTTCTGAATAAGAGGAAGTCTGTTTTGGGTTATTTTACTGTAAGATTGTTAGAAGCGGTTCTTTTCTGCCAGAGATGAATGTGAAGATACATTTGCATTTCTCAGATTCAGCCTGAAAAAAACAACAACTTACATTAGACTCCATGAAACTGGTTGCATGATAATTTCATGTCTGAAAAACAATGCAGTATGACATGAACATGAAGTGAGCTGTTTTTTGTAAACATTGTTGGAGACTTCCTGTGTCAGAAAAAGCAGAAAATGGCAGCTTTTGACCTTTGCAAATACAATGTTTGGTTATGGACAGTAAAGCTGTGGTCCTTTACTTTATCTCCTTGTGCCAATAACACATAACAAAAGCTGGTGTGTGTGTGTGTGAGTGAGTGTGTGGTTTTCTGTCTTTGTGTATCAGACCTGTGATTGACAGTCCAGCCTCCCCCAGCAACCCTGATGGATAACCAGTATAGAAAATGGATGGATGGACATTTTTTCATTCATATTTTTTCTTTTTTCTGTAACATTGGTGTGATGAAAAAAGTTTTGTGATGGAGGATTCAAAAGAAAATGGAATCTGAATCAACCCAAGAAGAATAAAACAGTTTAAATAAGAAAGGCCTTACATTAGTCTTTTAAGTCTAAAGGAGGAAATGAGTCTTGTGGAGTCTACATCATGTAAGCAATGACAGCCCCACATCTGCTCAGATGCCATCCTGTTTGTTGTGTTTAGAGCATAGTGGCACCACCAGACGGAGGCAAATACATTCATGCCTCTGGACAAACAAAAAAAAGAACACAATTCAGCTGACTGATGGAGTAAACCCTTTTCCTGGCGTCCACAACGGAGTGTGCTTTCTGAGAAAATATCAACCATCCATCACCATCTCTACAACTGTGAGAGGCTTAATTAATGGTGACCTTATTCGTGAGAATCCTCTCCTGCACTAAAGGTGTGTGTGCTTGTGTTTCGAGTGCTGAGAGGCCCCAATGAAAGAGTAATGAGCTCCTACAAATGATGCATCAGTCCCCGGTGGCTCAAAGAGATAAAGGGAAATCCAATCTTTTACGCAAGGTATATTGGTGTGACATTTCACTAGAAAGCAATAGCCACCATCTGGCAGGACTGGTTCCTCCTGTGGACCTGAGAGTGCTGGTAGGAAGCCCCCCTAAAGGTGTGCTGCTTTAAGGACAGCAAAGGTCCTGTTGTTGCGTCTCACTCCACTGCACCCTCCATAAGCCTCAGCACAGCCTCGGGTATAGGTGTCTATTCGGTGCATCGCTGCACACACAGATGTGACTAGAATCTAGATAGGTTGTTAGGGGAGACACCTCATCGAAAAGCAGAACACGCATATTCAGAGGTGTGCACACAGGGACGCACCAGCTGAACAGCCTCAGTCTCTTTGGGATACAATAGAGTCCTGTTGGGAGTGTTTGCTCAATTGGTGTAGACACGCAGCCCAGATCTAATAGATTAGAAGTGTCTGGGGTGAGCAAATTTCTCTGCCTCTTTCCCTCCATTGCTCCTTTTCTTTCTCACCAGTGATAGTATTTGATGTGACAGAGCTTGGAAGTTGGCATTTTAAACTTACATGTGCCCGTGTCTTGACTGCCAAGGACCCTAAATAATGTGATCTTCCCATAATCTGACTGCACATTCACCACGACACAGGAGTCGATTGTGATTTGTTGCATAGGTTTATCTTGATATTAAGGAGACATAATGTTTATGAATGACCACATTAAGCCACTTTAACAACTTTTAAACTGTGGGAGCCCCCATAAAAAATATATTAAGCACAATAAAAATACACACCACTATTCTCTTTCCATATTAGTAGATATATGGCCCACTGGATACTATTATGATACATAATGGGAAGCCATCCATCTGTAGTTTTCAGCTGTTTTCTCAGATTCACACCACTGTTGCCTCTAGTGGGATAATGATAAACAAGAGGCAGCATCTCCCAGCTGGTCCCTCTTTCATCTTGGATTGTTGAATAACCCAGAAGAAAGTGCTCACAGCGAGTGAATCCCATCCCTTGAATTGAGATTGGTTTTCCACATTTAATGGTTATCAGTGTAATCACCCTCTTACTCTTTCTATATGCCCTGCTTTATCTTTCAAAAGTCAATGTCCCAGTTCACTTATTTGTTGCGTTGTTCCCTCTGTGTGAATGATACCTGCATGCTGGGAATTTGGTCATTTGTCCTACTTTAGGGTAGCAGAACAAAGAGGTGGAGCAGCAGATGCAGATCTAGGCCACACAAAAATATTCTCACTCCAATACTGTAATGTTTCTTTACATCTTATTTACTTGCTAATCATTCGGTTATCTTGAGCTATCTCTGTGTTGTTATTGTAAAAGTTCATATTTGCTCAAGTCAATCACGTTCACTAGAGATTGAAGAAAATATAACATTTATATAAACATATAAACATTTTATGTATGTATGTCTTTAATTATATTTAAGAAAATATTGTTACACTAATATAATATTGTGATATTATGTTCTGTGAAACTGCATTGATTTTCAAAAACACTTTATGTATGTATGTCTTTAATTAATGGATGAAGATTTGTGGCTTCATTTTGTGTTAGGTTTAAGTTAATTGGCTACTCTACATTGCCCCTAGGTGTGAGTGTGTGTGTGTGTGTGATTGCCCCATGACCCTGTACAGATAAGCAGGTATAGAAAATGGATGGATGAACGGATGCAATACCAGGTACGTCCACGCTTACCTTAGCACACAAGCCGCTCCAGCCACGAGTTAACCTGAGCTTCGTTAAAATGAAAAACACAGGACCACTCTACAGGGCCAGGCCGGAGCTCAGTTTGTTTCCATGATCAATTTCGTTAGACTGCGTGTTCCCCCCAGAGTGGCTGTAGCACTTTGCACAGTATAATTCTAACACCAGGTGGATTTCAAAGGCAATTAACCACACCAGACAAGGTGCAGCACTGCAATTATAACAAATTAGGCAATTATCACCATTCTCCGATACCATAGGGGATGAATGTAGCCCTTAGTATTTAGCGAGTTGATGATCCGGGAAGATCGACGGTGTAAAAGGGGAAGAGTGGGAGAGGAAAAAAGGAGAAGGGCTGCAGTTCTAAAAAACAGAAATAGACTCATTATTCTATTATATTCACATCATGCCTCACAATATGTTGTCACAGTCCTTGCTACTTTCAGGAAGCAGCTTTCAACCAGAGTCTCTCCCAGTCAACTGATCCAATTTGTCTTCTTGTCTTTCATCTGCTCATTCTCTACTTGAATAAAATCAAAACTTTTTTTCTGTCTTGGATTTCTTGGTGTCTGTGGTCCTGACTAATGTAAATTATTTCATTATTTGCTGTCTTTATCTTAAGTACAAGAACAGTGTTATTGCCTCTGTGTTCCCTCTCTGTTTCTCATCACATTTGGCTGTGTCACAAGCCTATTGGGTGAAGGCAGCATGACATTCCTCCACCCTTACTCATATGTCTTGTATTATTGCTGCAGAAGCGTCCTCATAATTGTTTTCTTTTTTTCTAGAAGTATACACCTTGAGATATCAGGGTTTTTTGAGATATTACTGACGTCATCCCTTTGGGCTCAGGTGGACTGTCACTGAGGCTCTCAGACACACTCTGTTCAAGCTTTACAAATCAAACTGTCTGCACGACTGTCCTTGGCACACCCTAGAGGAAATTGGTTCCAGAGGAAAGTATGACATACACACACACACACACACACATATACAGTACATGCAAATGAATAGCCACACAAACACACTGCTCACACAGGCTGGCAGATAAGTGATCTATATGTATTTCCTCCTCTCACTTTGAAGTTTGAAACCTGATTGTGTCTGTCTTCTTGACTGGACAGCCTGCAACCCATCCAAGTTTAATCATGGATCCAATCTGAGTCTGTCTGACTCTCAGTATTACCTGTGGGAGCAGCAGTGTCTGAGAAATACCTCCAGTTCAATTATCCTGAGCTGAGCATGTGTGGTGGTGTGTGTTGGCAGTCATGTTCCTTTTTAACCCAATTCTAGACTTTGGGAGACTTTTTCTTAATTGACACAGGGGCTCCTGACACTGTGTGTGAGAATAAGCAGTATCTTCCCTCTCCTCTGAGCAAACTGCCAGGTTCACCACATATAGAGATGCTGTCTCATCCTTGTGAGGTAACCATCACCTCATTATGTTCCAGCCAGGACCGTTGATGTAACTGCGACGCTACTGAAATGCAGCGAGTCACGCTCCGGGTAGAGAGGAGTACGGTGACATGTGTGAATTATGAGTAGAAACATTTCAGTGAGACAAAGAGGCATTGTCTCTTTGTGTGAATCTCCTGTTCCCAGGCCATTTTTTAAGACCTGGATGATTTCATGCATCTTGAGACGGCTGATCTTGATGTGTTTGTGTAGCCTAGTACTGTGGATCTTGAAGGGCTTTGGGAAAATTAAACATATCCCTCATAATCTAAATAATCTGTAGGAAAAATCATTCCCAGCATACTCTAGCTTTTGTTCAAATTTATAATTTCCCTTCATGTACACTGTGGACTACTTGCCCTGTATGAAATCTTTAGAAGCTGAGGAATAAGTAATGTGAAATTGCTAGCAAGAATCCCTGTAATGGCTGAGGCTGGATGATCACGTTAATCCTGTAAGCAGCAGAGAGTATCTTGGCAGAGATTAAGAACAAAAATGATTTCTCCTTCGTTTGCAAGAATATTCACACTGCTATTGAGTAAGGCACTAAAACGGGTACAATGTTGTTGAACCTCCTGCACGCACTGCATAACAATGTTTCTGTTTAGTCCACAAAGCATTTAACTCAGTAGGTAAAGAAAGGGTTAATGAAGCCGGTAAGGTTTAGTGAAATCACTGAAGCGTTTGACTTGCACATACAGTGTCAAATCAACTTCTGTGCTTGAACTTAGAAAGCCCTGAAATATACTGACCTGTATGATTAAAGTGTTTTGCTTTTCCTGCCACTTCTGTAACATGCAGAACACTGGCAAAGTACATTATCACCCCTCTTGGCTTTTGAGCACAGAAATCCATTTCCAGACTTTTTAGGCTTTTTAACAAGATGAGATGTTGATTTTGAATATAAATCTAGGAGTCAATTTTCATAAAAGTCATTGGTAAAAGGTAGGATAGCACTCACTACGTGCTGGAATGGGCAATTTTGTGCTATCCATTAAAATTCTGTGGGAACCCTATTGTGATTTAGATCCAAAAACATCTGTCTCTCTAGATGAGTCACTTAGTGGTAGCAGACTGAGTGGAGCAGCATTAAAAAGAAGGCACATTAATGGTCCCATTTGTGCAGAATTATTGTCCTTCAGAACTTCTTTTATGACCAAGTGATTGTAGAGGTTTTCTGGTGAAGAGTCAACACCTGCTGGAGGTCTGATGCAAGGTGACAAGTATTCAGTGCAGTTTATTTGGTATTTAGGTTGTTGTGATTTTTTTGAGCATTTGAAAAACGACAGGCTTAAGAACTACCGCTTACCTTGCAAACATTATTGAAAAAAAGTGTTGTTTTTTGGTCATGGCTACAGGCATGGAAATGTTTCTAAGTTTTTTGGCCAAGCACTTCAGCCCATACTGAAGCAAACTAACAACTATTTCATAGACTGCTGTGAAATTTTGTCCACGCATGCATTGTCCCCAGAGGATGAGTCCCAATCACTTTGATGAGCTCTAGACTTTTCCTCCACGGATTAACAGCAGATCAAATTTTTCATTTTATCAGTAAAATGATGGATTAGCAAGCATTTTATCCACACCATGAAATTTGGATTTGGATACTTTGTAATATCCTTTTATATGGTGTCACCATCAGGTCAAACTTTCAATGTGCATAATTTGGTTTATGAGCAAATATAATTTTAGCATGCTTACACACTTACCACATTAAATGGGAAATATGGTAAACATTTTACCTGCTAAAAATCTGCATTATGGCATTGTCATGAATGTTTAAACATGCAAACATTAGCATTTATCTCAAATTACTGCTGTTTGTATTCTAAAAAGTTTGAATCCAAGGCAGCTTCTGTTCCTTTAATAATTTTACTTTAGGTCTACTCTGCAGTATCTTAATAAAAGAAACAGATGCCCACATCTAAAGTATTAATGTCAGGTTGGTAAATAATGCAAAACTTGCATGTTAAAAAACAAGACTGCCCTGGTTGTCTTCTAGAAACCAGAAAAATCCAACATAGCTTTGATTTATATTTTGTAACGGTGGCATAAAGCAACTTAATCAGCCATCCTTGTTCAGCATTACCTGCATTCTGAATTTGCATCAGATCTGTAGGTGATAATTATCTATGCCATGATCCATGTAATGAGAGATTATTTTTAGAGAAATTCACAGATCAGACATGGTGGGAAGAGGCAGAAAGGGGGGAGAGAAAAACACGCACACTGGAAAGATCCAATCTTCCCACACTGTTTAAAGCAAAGGAATAGTAGCAGATGGTAATGTGCAACAACACGGAACGCCTGCTTAGTAACAGAGTTTTATATCACCAATACAGAGCAGACTGGAGATGACGCTTGTGCTGCCAGCTTCAATAAGTTCCCCATTAGACACACTGTCTGATATGTTTGTGTACAGTACGTTCACACACACACACACAGGCGCACAAACACCATTTAGCTCAGCTCTGCATTAGTAAGGTCAGTATTCTTCAAAAATTTTCAGTATCTTCTCATCTCATTGTCTTCGGCAGCATATGTAAATGGAACCAAATAAATCGAGGCATATTTAAGTATACGGGAAGCCCCATTTACAACAGAAAAAAGGAACTCTTTTGATTTAGTAGTTAATCATTCACATAAAACAATTAGCCAACCCTGGTTATAAAGCACACCTCTGCAAGCTTTAAACATTACATGTGAGACTAATTTATAAAAACTCCCCAATGAGCCCTCTCCTTTCTGCATGATGAGTCACAAATGTGAGTCTTGATGATCACAAAGAAATGAAAAAATGGTTGGACTGGATTTATTTATTTATTTATTTTGGTTACTGGTGTGAATGAGGAAAGCAGACTTTTTGCCACGGCCTTCCTCTAATGACCTCAGCTACCATCTGTATTCAGCTGTGTGCCAGACGAGATCTGGGCCCTCCTTACATCTATCACCACAGTCAGTGGGTAATGATACAGGCGAGCCAAGGGGAGGCAGCGGAGGGGCCAGACATCTTCATCTTCCTCTTCAGGAGTCACAGTGACCTACACACACACACACACACATTGACTTTGGCCAAATCCACTAATCTTGTTGCTGTTTCTCTTATGCCTAGAGTCTTAAAGTACATTTAGATCTTTCTCCAAATTCTATAATTGACTTCTTCATCCTAAGATGGAAAAGGTGCCTCTGTTAATATGTTAAAATGTCTACAGCATATACAGCACACAGCAAACGCTGTGTGCTGTATTCCTCAAGGAAAGCCTTTATAGGTTTAGGAGTTTAAAAAAGAAAGAGAGAGACTGATATAATTGGCCTCTAAGGGTAAATATTATTTTAAATGAGCTCCCCAGAAATACTTGGAAAACAAAAACAATTGGTGGATTTCTCATTAGGACTGGCCAAGTGAGCATGACCTTGTTGCTGGAGTGCACTGAATTCACCTCTGTGCCACTCACTTATTCTCCAGTCATCCCTGAACTGAATCAAACCTCAGTGTTCTCATACGTTTTTAATATGTACACCCAAGAGCTATTTGGTATTCACAGACAATTTTGGAATGTTTAAACCCATATAATAATATATGTTATACAATTATTTTGTAAAATAAAAAGGTGACATTAAATTAATTTGATTTTTGTCTCTGGGGGTCCTTTGGGAATTCCAATACAAAATACAAAACCACAGCTTGAACGCTCTAGCTAATGAGCTGTGAGCACCAACGTGTATGATACTTCTGCCCGTCAACACATACTAATCTGGAGACAATGAATTTAAAATTATCCCTCAACCACTGGAGCAGATTAGTCTGATTGCTCAGAAGTCATTGAAATGTGCATAAATGCATAAGTTACCTTGAGCAACTTGAGCTAAAACAGAACACTGACAGTGATAAAGGTGCTGCGGTGCCATTTTCTTTTCATTCACACGCATGTTGATGGGAATATTCAGCTCATAATAATAACCTGATAAGCATTTTAAGAACTTCAAATTAAAACGCTCCTTAAATTAACAACTGCAATCAATGCGGCTAACTGTACAAAAATATGAGATGAGGAAAGAACTGAGTTTTCAGAATTGGTGTTTATTTGTATCAACTGGCTCTTTATGCTTTAAACTGAAATCAATGCCACTAAGTGAGTGTTCTCTGTTGTATTCCTGTGACTGCATCGAGCGAGAGAGCTGCTCATTGTGATGCTGGCCAAAAGCAGGGAGGGATGTGCAAAAACTTCACTCCGTCCCGGTGGAATAAGAGCGCGAGTTTCATTCAGACACCTTGAGCCTTGATCAATAAATGAGGTACATGTAGGTTGCCCCTGCTATATATCTTCTAAGTTTTAAGGTTGAAGACAAGAAGACAAATGACTTGTGGAATAGAAGATTTAAAGGAAAAGAAAAGGCTTGGATCTGCCCACTGTATTCTCAGCAGTACTGAGATTCCATACAGGTAAAAGCAGCAGTAGAAAGGATGATAAAGTGTAACTTCTATTACGTTGACAGATCAGTGTGCTTTTGCAACCAATATGATGCCAAGTTTGTGGCTTTCAGTTAATTGTGAAACACCTGACAGTTCATTTGGAAAAGCACCTTGATTAATAACTGTTAAACTGTTTTTGTCAACTGAAAGGGCCGATGCAGCCAAATCCGTGGAATAAATGCATTCAGCATGTCAGCTCTGAGCGGTCGTTGCTATGCCTGTCAAACTGTGTTAGATATTGTGTCAGTGACTACTATAAATCTGTCCTTCCCCCCCTCAGGCTTACATGTGTTATCTCAGTCAGTAAGACACACTTAGCGAGAAGCTAAAAGACCCTCTCTGCACATGAAAAAGAAAGTGTGTTACATATTATGTTTTTTTTTCTTTTAATAGTTTGCTTTAACCACACATCTGAAGTAATCTTGTTGCAACATAACAATTACACATCAACATTGTTCAAAAGAAACACAGCTAGAGTTACTTTCAGACATATTTGATCACAACAAGTATAGCTGGATGTTGGACTACAGTGTGACACCACCACACCACAATAGCATTCTCTGTCTTACTTTTTAATCTTATGTGGCCACATTTGGGCCTTTTTGGTGACAGGTCATACTAATGCACAGTGAAATATCATATCCAGGCAGTCCTGTACATTTGCTTACGTTCTCATTGTGACTGGCACACAGATTAACACGTTATTGCGCTGAGCTACAGAGAGGCAAACGGTCAGACATCAGTGGAAGGAAGTTAGATTTCTCCACCCAGAGCTTTCAGCACTCTGGACAGCTCCTCATGCAGCCACACTGAATGAACAGTGTCACCCCACATAGCCGGGCGTCCTCGCTAAAACTGTTTCAGTGTATCGATTCATTCAGGCTGTGTTCACTGGGTGAACTCCGGCTCATGTTTGACAAGCTCGCCATGAGGGATTTGACTTTGTGTGCGTAATAGTTCCTCAGGTTGACCGAGGGCACTTCTTTTATCCCCTCGTCGAAATCACAGCTTCTCATCGCGATCTCTAGCTGTTTTTGTCTCTTGTAGAACAGAGAGAATTTATTGAAAATGAGCGTAATCGGAAGCACCACTACTAAAATCCCGGCCAGGATGCACGCAGAGGCGGTAAGCTTGCCCGCTATGGACACTGGCACCACATCTCCGTACCCAACGGTGGTCATGCTGACCGTGGCCCACCACCAGCACGCCGGGATGGTGGAGAGATCCTCGCTGTCCTCTTTCTCCACCGTGTAGGCCATGACGGAGAAAAACGACACACCGACTGCCAGGTATAGAAGCAGCAGGCCCACTTCTTTGTAGCTGTTCCTGAGAGTGGCCCCCAGAGAGCGCAGCCCCGTGGAGTGACGGGCCAGCTTCAGGATGCGGAAAATCCTCATCAGCCTCAGCACTTGCGCAACGCGTCCGAGGTTGGCCAGCGCCGGGCTGCTCTCCACCACTAGGTTAATAAGGAGTGTCAGGTAAAACGGAAGTATGGATACCAGGTCTATCACATTTAACGGATGCTCAAAGAAGTGCAGAAGATCCGGTGCCACCACGAACCTGGCGACCAGTTCCAGAGTGAACCAGCCTATGCCAAAGTGCTCCACAGTCTCGAAACGGGGGTCCTCCGTGGGCTGCCCGTCACTGTCCAACAGGCTGAACTCACTCATGCTATTCATGCACATAGTGGCAATGGAGCCAAGCACCACCAGGATGGAGAGGATGCTGATGATGCGGCTGGCCACGGAGTAGCCGGGGTTATCCAGCATTAACCAGACGCGCCTCCTTGCACTCCCGAGCGGCTGTTTGTCAAACTTAGTGGCGTCGCTGTAAAACTCCAAAAGCTCGTCAAAAGAGGAAGTGGTGCTCCCTTCATCGCTCCTGTCATCCCAGTCGTCCCGATCCTGGTCCATTTTCCTACAGTGGTACGCGCTGCTGCAGCAGGAGTCTATGAAGAACTCGTTGATTCCCCAGTACTCGATCTCCTGGCTGAAGGAGAAGATGCACAGCTCGGCCATGACGTGCAGTCGCCCCGTGTTGTAGAAATTGAGCACGTAGGGGAAGAGCGCTGGGTTCCTGTCGAAGTAAAACTCTTTCTCTGCGTCGTCGTAGTCGTCGCACAGTTCCAGTATGGACTCTTTGGACTGACAGTGGAGTAAACGCGCAAGCCTCGTCTCGGGGAACCGGGAGAGAGTGTCGGAGTGGAGCCGCTTCTTGAAGCCGCCCACATTGATACGGATGGCGGCGTTGTCATCCATGTGAGCCCCTCCGCCAGGCTTCCCCGGGACCTGACCTGTCATTTCTGAAGAGAGTGACACACAGAGACGGCAGGGCGCACAGGAAGAAAGACGGAGTGACAGACCAGATCACATTGACACAAAGAGGAAGACAGATAGAAAGAGACAGTGAGCACAAAGAGAGACGCGCACTTTCAGAGACAAGACAGAAAGAAAAGGGCAAAGGGAGTTATTTTGAATTTAATATTAACCTGACAACCTGACATTTGAATTTATGCCACACTTGCTTTTTAAAATAAAAGACAAGATGCCAATTTGTTATAACCACGTGTTTTATCCCAAATTATATATTTACAATTATTGACGGCCATGAAACAAAAGCACACGTAAAGACAAGGAACTTACTTTAAAGCGCGGACAGTTTATCGAATCCCCACAAGAAGACTCTGCATTTCAACTCAAGTGACGGCATTTTTCAGTTTGCGATCAAGTTGTGGCTCTATAATGAATGCGGAGACACCTGTCCCCTGGAGTCCAGACTGACGCGTCTCTCCTGGGTTGATTTTCTCAGCTTGGGCAGGAGAGGAGGGAGTCGGCGCGATGTCAGATACGATGTTGCGTCCAGACAGAAATAAATTGACGCTCCTTCCTGAAATTTACCCGAAGGCTTGTTGTAGTTGGTGGTCCTTGCATCCTGCTTCCACCCTTGGTTTAGACCTCCTTGTGCTCCTGGCATCAGCTACAGTTATAGCAACAAATTCTGGGAACCATAGGAACTGATACACGCCCTGGCAGCCGCTTTTGCTTGTGCGAGGGAATTCCTCTCTCTCTCTGTCCCTCCTTTCTATCTGTTGCTGCGCAGCAACACGTAGCTCTCCCTCTGCACCACCCTCCCGAAGTGATCTCAGCATCACGGTGCTGAGGGGCGAGGCTCAGCATGGTTGAGGATGGAGAGGAGAGGAGAGGAGTCACCAACGAGCGAACACACGGAAAGCACCGACACAAAAGTCAGCTGGATATAAACTATGATGCGTCTCCAGCGTCGCTGTGAGTAAAGGCTCTATGCGCTCTATGAGTTCCATAAGCTAAGCACGACTCCTATGAGAGTGATGGAGATTTAATAAACAAACATGAGTAAGATCGCAAGGCAGTTGCAAAGAATACAATAAAGATTAAAGAAGTAAGGTTTATCCAAAACAGATATGTTTCTTTTAAGGAGACTGCACTTCCATAAATTTAAAAAGATACATTTTAAGATATGGTGGATACACGCTAACTTGTATCTATTGTGTTGGTCAAGCTCCAAAGATTTCCTACAGTTCCCATGATGCATTTGAGTTTTATTAGGCTGTCCTTGCCTGGATATGCTTTGAAACTGACAGCATCAGTTTGTAAAGCCAGATTTCTGTCTGAGAAATCTGAACCCAGTCTGAGAAAACCCTGATGACATCACCAGGGGTTCAGTCTTAATTAAGCTTCTCTTAGCTGAGTAAACACTTTAAGGTAATATTAAGGACTCAAGTGTGTGCAACTGTGAACTTTATGTCTAAAATCTCTGGAGTGTTCTGTAATATCACTGTAGAGGGAAAGAAATTAATTGATTAATAGAAAGAAATTACTCCTATAATATTTTAATGGTTTCTTTTTTAACGCACCAGTGACAGACACTGATTTTTTTGTTTGTGCTTTGTTTCGTAAATACTGCAAATGTTTGTTACATTTGAGGGCTGATGCTTTCACATAAAGGTCACCCAAATGGCTGTCAAGTCTTTGGTCACTGATCACATACATTCCCCGTCATGCTGTGTGGATCAGTAGAATTATTGCATTCAGCTCATGCCAGTGTTCACTTGAAATGCTGTATACTAATCGTCACTACATAACCATGCTCTTTGATCCCAGAAAAAAAATTACTGTGCTTTTAACACCGACCTCCACCATCAGCTCCACCATTACCTGAATCTCCTTTTATCAGTGCAGTGGCGACATCATTAACAGCCCTGTCTGGCCAGTGTTGAAGCTGCGCCCTTGCAGAACGGCCTCGCTTTTATCGATTAAGCGCTGAAGGCTTTCTTTTACACGTCGCAATGTGTTTAATGAAGGTGATACCAGCTGCAGACAAAAGCTGCTTCATGCAAATTCTCTTGGGTGCTTACTTGTTAATATACCATCATTTAACAGGCATGTTCTGCATAAGAAAGGTTGAGAAACAGTTGATTACATCCAGAAGTTTATAGCAAGTTGATGCCATTGTGTCGATAAAGTGGGAAAAAACATTAGAGTCCTTTCAGTTTGTGCTGTTACAGTTTTAAAAAAATACACATGTGGACAGTTTTCGATCTGAGAACACACTTTTAAGCAGCCATGATAAAAGTCGTAGCACCTCTTCAGTCTTCAGTCTTCATTCTGTAGAGCTACAATGAAGGCTTTAATACCTACTGTTGCCCCCCGCAGTCTGTGATCAGCTCTTCTCGATGATGGCGACCCTGTGTAAGACATTAGGATTGAACTGCACTGGAAAATACATTTCAGATCATTGGAAGCAATTTCCCACTTGTACTGCACTTGTATGGAAATATAACCATAGGCTACAGGAGACACTGGAGCTGTTTACTCCTAAATAGGATCTTTCACTTCCAGAGTTTTTACGCCCAGGCAGTCAGCACATTAATATTTCATCACATTTTTTTCCTTCCAACAATTGGAGCTTAACATGAACATGTAAGCCCATGAGATTGCCTGTACAGATTGAGTCTTTTCAGTCGCATTCACACACACCATCTCCTCATTCTGGATACTTTTCAGGGTTTAACTGTAAAACCTATGCTCTTCAGATGCTTCCAATATAGTATAATATATCAGGTTACAGGCCTCTTCATATCCTCTACACCTTCAGACAGCAGATTTGTAGGATTGGGGAGGCTTAACAAGAGTCTTGGAAGCACACACAGCCACAGTACTGTGAAATACCCCTCACTTGTGGGATCCAACTATGGTTATGTGGGAATGTTGTGATTATAATCCTATTTAGTTTGCCATTATCCTCATAAAGCGGGGTGTTATTGAGTGTCTGGGCATCATCCACTGTTCAGTGGGATTTCTTGATGTTTGTGATCTGTATTATTCAAATTGTTTCTCATCATATTTCCCCTTGCTGTGTGGGGATGCTTTATAATGCCACAACAACATGCCTTCACCAAGGCACAATTAGACAGCTCTTAGGATTATATTATTAGGTGACAGTCAGCGTTTATCCCTTACCTGCTGGGGAATGTTCTTTTTCTGTGCAGGATATCTGATTTAGGTAAAAATAATGGGTGTCTTCTCACTCTCCAAGCTCCATCAGCCCTGAATGCTATCTCTGACGACATACACACCTCCTCAGATTTCATTAGCGTGGGTGAAGAAGCTTGATGGTTGTAATAACAAATGTCATCAGGACTTTGTTCAGGATTACTGAGGCGGTTTGTTCTAAATTATTTGTGCTAACCAGACTACCATCTGCAGATTATTCACCTTCTGCTTTTCATTGAACTGGGAGGCTTTTGATTCATTCTTCTCCCACATGGTTGAGTTTAATGTGCTGCTTTGTGGAGGAGGAACTATTCCTCATAGCTTATTTCTCTAAATTTGCTTAAATATGTTTTCTTATCATAGCAGGCATTGCTTCTCGAAGAAATTCTTATCATGTTTTCCATACTCAACTAATACAAACTACCAGGAAGAAGTACTGAGATCGGTTATTCAAGCAGAAACACTAATGCATTCACACAGAAATATCGACAAGTACAAGCTATGCATAAAAAATGGTACTGTTATAAAAATGCATAAATATTATTAGCAAAGTAAAGTAAGGAAAATACTCCTATCACATTAGACTGTTAGCACCAGTGCATTGTTGTATAGCTGATCTGTGTGGAGCTATTTTTTAACCACTTCATATATATAAACATTAGTTTAGTCCAGTGTTTTCCCAGCCCAGGGATCAGATGTCCTCCAAAGGCTCACAAGATAAATCATATTATTAATGTGGTAGGAAAGAGGGGAAAACAATGTTCTGCACCTATTTATTCATTTATTTATGGCCTTTCTCTAATATTTGCTGGGTCCATTTTTTCACCACAGAAGCTTAGAGGACAAGCTCCGACATGTAAGACTCGACAAGGTGCACCAGCTATACTGCTTGTGAGAACGATTACGAGCCTCAGTTATTCATATTTTTTTTTACTGAAATGCACAACTCATACAAAAATAATTCCTCTCAGTCACTACTTATGGCCTACTAGAGGTATGTGGCAGGGTGTGTATAAGCAGAAATCCTGCCACCTGCCTGTATTTTCTTATCTCATTATTTTTGCTCTGTTGGGGTCGTTTCTGGAGAGTCTCACTGTTGACTCTCACCTCCAGGTTATCAAATAGCAACTTCTGAGTTGGTGGCTATTTTGACAGCTGCTGTCTTTCTTCAGAACTGCTCACTGGTGTGTTTACATAACAGCAACTGACAAATCCTGCATAGTATGCCTTTAAAGGATAGTTTAGCATGTAAAAACTGTGTATTTGGAACCTGTACTGGTCACATAAAATAGCTCCTGCATTTTAAATCGCCATCACTGGGATTCTGCACACTCCTGGCAGGCTTTCATTCATGTCTCATATCTTTTGATGGAGACTTTTGCAGAAGCCCAGGATGAATATAATAATAAAAGAATAGACAGCTTTATTGTCGTGTCTCAGTCCCGACAACTGAACAGTGAATAAAGGAAATAAAATGACCTCAGTATTACAATGATCTATGGCTCAAATTTCAAGCTCTTAAATCGTAAGAAACAAACTATTGTGTTTGCCTTTTTGAACAAAACCATTTAGTTTTTGAATTGAGAGCCGCATTAGCTGGGTCAAAAACAATTTAGAGTGAAGCTTTGCTGCCGATATATTTCAGTTAAGTTGATTTCAAGAGGATCTTTTTCGATAATTCATAGTGTTTTGAGGTTGGGGGTATGAAGTAAAGGAAGTGCTCTGAGCTCTAAGGGGATAAATCAATTACAAAGATTTTAATCATTCTAACAGTTTTAAGCCTTCAATTTCAGATCTCATATTCCATAATCATAACCACACGGTCAAGAGGAGACAATCAATCGGCCCATTTATCATCTTCAGAGAGTCAAGATGACATTTTCTTCAGGGTTTCAGTAAGCGTGTATGAGAGAGATAGAGGAAAGGAAAGATAAAGGCTTGATGGAGAGGACAGTGAGAAAGAGAGAGAAGAAGAGAGAATGTAAGAAGAGGATGTGGCTATCTCTCTATCTCCTCTTCCTTCAAAGCCTGAGGTGCAGGCTCAACAGAGAGTGTGTGTAGGAGTTTTTTGTGTCGACTAAATCTGCTGCTCCCTATCTTTTGCTCGGCTGCCTATATCTTTCTCTCCCCTTGCTTCACTCCCTCGTTGTTTTTATGTGTCTCTCTTAGCATTTTATATCCCATCATTCTCCTCTCTCCTACCTTTTTTAATTCCTCACTCATGTTTCCTGACTTTAATCCTTCTCCAAACGTCTGAGGTCAAGTTTTAACAGTGTGTTGACCTCATCACTGACATCGGGCTGTCATTGAAAGCTTTGCCAGGGGACTCACTGACCGCTTTGGAAAATGCCATGGCCCTCTATCCATGACAAATTCTGTCAGTCAAAACTCACTCTGAATCCCTGCCAGCACTGATGGATGAACCAGCAGTCTCCAGAGAGATTTACAGAGAGTAAAAAAGAGGGAATCTGTTAAGTCATGTTATCCTGACATATGAAAGAAAATGTGCTTTCATTCAACTCTCCTGTTCCCCTTCATGCCACAGTAATCACATCAAACGGGCCTTGATTATAATGGCAGGAAAAGCTGGCTGACTCAGGACAGAGCAGGCACAGAAGGAACAGAGTGAATACAGATATAAAGTGGAAATGCACCCTGCTCCGAGAGTCCTGGAGTGTGAGTGTCAGTACGGTAATTATACATATATAATATAACATATTAACAAATTATTACTCTTGTGTCCATCTGACTGGAGTCTAGGAGCATGATGAACACTAATTGGCTCTGATGTCAGGCAATAATGTGTGCTAGTAGTAACAGGGTACCTAGAGGCAGCTCCATGACAATAATTCTAACAATAAGATCCCATGTTAAAGGTGCACATCTGCTCACTCAAGGAAATGGTGTTGCAGTCTTTGGCTGCTTGCAATTTGCTTCTGTACTTCAGCGTCATCTCATTGTGACAGTTAGGGCTGTGTCCTTCAGATTTATTGGTTAGTGTTAAAGCTCAGAACTTGCGCTGCCTTGGCACTGAGTAACTGTTGACACCTCGTCTCACCTTCTGATTTTAATTTGGAAGCAGTATTGTTTCTCAGGGTTATCGAACTGCTGCAGTTTCAATAAACGGCAACATTGTCTCATGATCGATGACTGAAAGTGATTTGGAGTTACAAATGGCAGCTGTTAACTGATATTATTTTACATTTATTATTTAAAGTATTTAACTGGGTATTCATTTATTACATTTATGATTTATGATTGTTTATGCTTGAAGAATCAGGGCTTTAGATATGAGTCTTAAGACATTGCTCAAATGTGCCTCCTTCTCTGAATCTGTGCCCCAGTTTGACCCCCTCCATTTCTAAACCTGCACCTCCAGATGCTTATTCAAACTGCAGTGAAACTCTCACTCATTTCAAAGGCATTTGTCACATACATACAGTACTATTATATCTTCTACAGTATAAATCAATACTGAAAATATGCAGTTAAGCTTTATTTTTAATCTTAAAATGCCTTTCATACATAATGTCTTTGAAATATGAAATATGGAGTTATGTAGCTATACAAATGCAGGTGTAGCCCTCATACCACTGTGTTTGTGTGTGTGTGTGTGTGTGTGTGTGTGTGTGTGTGTGTGTGTGTGTGAGGCAAGGCTGTTTATATTTAAAAGAAAGCAGCAGCCCATCTGTGCATGATAATTATGTTTATGTTAAGTACAGCAGAACAAACGAGCATTCGTCATTCATCTATTCACAGCCGGATCAGTGAGACCCCATGAAAGACAACATAACAATGTATCTCAGTTCATCCCACAGCTGGACTCAAACCGAAAGGAGACCACATGCTGTCCTCCTGATGTGGCCGCTCATGTTTGCATCATCATTTGATGTGATGATCCAGTTTATTTATTTATCTATTTTATCTCGCTCTCAGCTACAGTTGAGGTTTCTAAAAGCAATGGTGATGTGTAGCGGATGGTAATAAATATGCAGATTCAGACACAATGAACACCTGTTGTCCGTAGGTGAGAACATCATCAGCCTAACAACAAGTGTGATATCATGTGGCTCTGTTAAATCAGATGCGTTGTCCAGCCATCTGGGAGATCGTCACACAGATTTCTCTGTGATCCTGAATGTGCCCAGCAGGTGGCAACATGTTTTACACCAACCAGAGTACTGCCACCCAAAGCAGGCCTAGGATTAGCCGGGAGGGCTTTTTTGTTTGTTTGTTGTTTTTTTGTCTTAAGTGTTGAATCAAGCCAATAAATGTTTAATTCATTACAGCCGTGCTAGTATGTGCTTATCTGCGCCAGAGCGCTCTTTCCACGCAACAGGATGCGCACCTGTTCTCTTGTGATGCCTTAAAGTGCAGCTCGTGATGAAGAGTTTCGGTCTAGAAATAAAGTAGGCCTACTTTTGTGTTCATGCAGTTGATTTAAGTTGAGTTTTTGCATAATCATATTTTAATATCTTAACCTACCGGTGATCCACCCGACAAAAATAAACTGGGAAACACTGCCTAGAAAACATTTAAAACAAACTATCCCAAAGGCTGTGTCTAGATGTAGGATATTCGTGACTAAATGCAATAAAAGTTACGTTTTCCGACTGCACTGGAAGGCAGCACAAACTCCTGATCCGCCTCGGAAGCTTTGGGGAAGTTTGAGTTTCTCCTGAAGCGACAGGGCCGTGGGATGGGGTGATGTGACAAACAGCGGTCAAAAATGTGAACAAAGTCGGAGTCACGATCAACAAATCTCTTTCCTCACTGAAGCATCAGGGAAACATGGCGAATTCGAGTTCTCCTCTTGTGACCTCGGCTCAGGCTCACCGCGCTGAGATCCTGGAAAATCCGCTCCGGGTGAGTTTGTTTGTTTAAGTTGCATACCGTTTGGTCAGGTGAAGGGGGGGGACAGTTTATACTGAGTGCAGCATAAATGGTGTGATGTGAGACAACTGATTATCGCTGATCGTTTCAGTGTGGAACAGGTACAAGCTTTATACCGATATATTATGACTATGTTAAATTATTTGATGAGACTCTTAATCTAAAGCTGTGAGAGTGAGAGTTTTCCCACCCAGGGGAAGTCATTTATTTTAGAGTGAAATGTATATAAAATGCATATAAGTGCAATTCCATTCAGAGAGAAAATTTCAAACATAATATTAAAAACAAACTGCTTCCTATAAAGATTAGAATGGAAAGAATACAGTACATGGTTTCACACCTGTTCTTTGTTCCAAGCTGTGACTGGAAAAGGCAGGCATTCAGCTCCATTTCTCCTGAAGCTTATTTCTTTCCTTTGCTCTCTGTATGTGAGATTTAAATCATGCTGAACCTGTTTCAGCTGCTCGGCTTCACTGCAGAGATAACACTTCGATGTTTGTACACTTTTTCTCTCTCTTTTTTTTTTTTTTTTTTTTTGGAACTTTCAGAGCTTTTGGTAACTTCCTTGACCAACATTTGGAGCAGGAAGTTACACATTAATATCCAAGAGGAGATTGAGTTAGCGTGAAAAACAAATCCTTGAAGTCAAAATATAATCGAGCCTCCGAAGCTCTTTGGGTAATGAGCACTCAGTGTGGATGAGGAAGCCAGACAGCACAGAGATCTATGGATGTTGGCACTTGTCAGGACTGCTTTCTGATCAAGTGATCATGACTAAATCATTGTGCTGAAAGGTCTTTTCTTTCTTTTGAACTTTGTGGACTCTCCTGATTCTGTGCAGTAAGTTGAGTAAGTTGACTGTTTGTGTATGGCATTATCTCTCTCCCGCTGTGGGTGTGTTTGCTAATGTCCTGTTATGTGTGTGTCAGTCCTCTGCCCTCCTACTCTCACACAGAGACACATTCTCCTCCTGCTCATCTTCCCCTGTCAGTGTTTCACTCTTTCTGCCATGTTTCCTCTGTGTGACATTACCAAGGAGAGAGAGCGAGAGAGAGAGAGAGAGAGAGAGAGAGAGAGAGAGAGAGAAAGCGAAGGAATGAGAGGCGTGAGTAGTGAGTAATGGCCCATGGGTGGGCTGTGAGAGAATAGATCTACTGTAAGAGTCTCGAACAGCTGGCTAATGGTCCCAGCTCCCCCTCTGTCCATTGCTACCCACCATCCCAAAGAGCATCTCGACATTCAGGGGACAATATCAGTCTGTCTCGCACTTTAAATGCCTCTCAGGGTCGAAAATGTTTGCAGTGTTACGGAGGCACACCGCAGTTCTGGGAGTTTGTCCCATTGGCCGGCTCAACTTTTTTTCAAAGTGAGAACAGAGGACATCCACATGGTCAAAAGGTCTTTAAAAGCAGTTCATTCTGATATAAATATATATATATATATATATATTAGTTTTTCTGTTGCAGATGGGTAACAGTTGTGTAGAATTTGCTTGAAGAGTTTCTTTACTACTTAAAGACTACATTGCCAGTTTCCATGGGAGGTGAAGAAGGTGGGTGATGGAAGACTCTGCCACTAAAAATAACTCTTTAGCAGAATACTTGTGCAACAATCCTGTGCTGGTTAATATCTTGCCTTTGTCCCGATAAGAGACATGGCAGGTCATTTTTCACAGCTACTGGCTCCATCTAACTTGCTGTGAATACCATCCATCCCCAGAGGATTAATGTAAATATCTTTAGTTACCCCAAATGTGATTATGCAGTCCATCCTGTCTTGTGTTTGTATTATTGGATGCACCTTAAATATTGTGACTTTTCCTTGAGAACAGGACAATCTTGTGATCTTCCCTCACAGCCTTTCAGTCAGTCAGCAAGTAGTTTATGATAAAATCTTTGCAAGGAGTGACAAAGGCAGTCTGTGGGGGCCCATTGAGGCTTTGCTGGCAGGCCAGTAATTAGCATATTTTCATAACTGACCTAATAAAGGTAAGATATCAACACAGACAGTTTGTCTTCATCCTTCTCCCTTTGTCGTGCTCTTTCTCGCCCGTCTGTGTCCCTGAGCTTCCTCTCACCCATGCTTCTTCTGTGCCCACCAGCTCTGAGCAGAAAGTGAAGGGCTTCATCCACAGATCAGCCCATCCCAGGGAGGGACAGATCCCCATTGTCAGTGGACACAAAGGAACACGCTGTCTGTCTGTCTGTCTGCCTCACTGTCTGTGGGTCAGTGTCCCAGTGAGGAGGAGGAGGAGGAGGAGGATCAGTGCTGTCATTCCCTCCATCAGCTTTAAGGCCCATTCAGCTATAGTTCAGTTTGAAGCAGGAGATTCAGACTTGCTGGTTAACAGTTAAACATGCTTTGCAGATGGGTTCAAGTTTGCTTTGTGCAAGCTTATGAAAAATGTGTTTGTCGCGTAAGCGGCTGTATGTATGCGTGTGCATCTGTGAGTGCGTTGGAGTCTGATGCTCAGTGCAGTCTTGTAATAGATGGAGCACTACTTCCATTTGGGCATGGCTCATGCAAAGTTTGTCCCTTGAGGGTGAAAGACTACCAGTGAGGAATGATTAGAAACTCAAATTGACTTTAGTCTAACATTTATGTAATCAAATTTATGCAACAGACTAACTGACTGAGATTTAATTAAAAAGACATACAAGTACAGTAATTCCACCACAGGGTCAGAAAGTCTGTAGTGAACAAACTGCGACATGTCCTTGATTGTGCCTTGACGATGAATGTCATGCAGTTCACAGAGTTTTTGCTGACTTTTGCATTGTTGATGCTGATAGTCAAACTGGCTCGACTGCTGCAGCTGGGCTCCTGCTGGAGTTTGTCTCAACATGACTTTTAAGTGCTGAGTGACAGAACACTGGGGTCTTTCTTTGATCTGTTGCCTGGTGTCCTCACAATCAGTATCAGGGTCAGGTTAAAGAATTCACGCAGTAATTTTGACGCTTCTTGTTTAGAGTTTGGCAACAACATTTAAAACTAACCATGCTGTTGAGAGTCTGTCTTGTGTCCTGTGCTGTTATGCTGTCAGTCCTTTCCTTTCCTTCCATTTTACGCAACTGAATCCCACCTTTGTAACAAAGAAATTACATTTTGACAAAGCTAAAAGAGAGCTGCGGTATAATTAGCTTTCACATGTGACTGGCCTGGAGCAAAGCTACAATTATAGAAGACTTCATCAAATGCACAAACTGGAGTGGTAAAGGAAAAGTCCACTAAATAACTGGATGGAAGTGGACTGGGATGATTTGGGACGTTGCATCTAGTTTGGAAGCCAGTTCTGGATTAATGTTCAACTAATGTGCTCATGAATAGTAGTTAATCTTTGGAAATGAAAATTAATTACATATTATGAAACTTTAAGTGACCAGGGAGTAGATATAATTTTCAGTGTTTTAACAAGATAGCTGAAATTTTTGTGAAAGAAAAATACAATTATTACTCAAAGCAGAGTATTTACATCACAAAACACGTCTACAGGGGATTTTCAATGAAGAAGCCAACCTATTGACTGTATGATGTGTGTATAATGATATAACTATATATATAACTACTGAGTGTTGTATCATTATGTACATGTACAGTGTATGATATATTGGTTTATAATTACTGATGTGTAAATATGCTGGGGATAATCTCAGTTCCTCTGTATAATTCCAGGTAGTTTCAGTGGTAATAGCTCTTCTATAGTCTGTCACCGCAGTAACATTAATACTTTATCAGCTGATATGTTTTCTATCAAAAGTCTTTAAAGTAATATTATTCTAATGTAGTGAAGTAGAAGCACAAAGTGGTATAACATGTTAAAATTGCTCTTAAGCACAGTGCTTGAGTAAATGTTACTTTCGACCATTGTATAGATAAAGAGGCCTTGACATTTCCCGTGTATCTACCATAGAGGGGAGTTTAACAAATGTTATTTAAGCTCTGTAAAACACCAGTGGTGAAAGTAGTAAACACAAATACCACACCACACAAACTGAGTTTTGTGATGTGAACTGACAGCAGTTTGGTTTCCATGAATAAAGTGTGTTATGTTTGCTAAGTAAGCCGACAAGCCAAAGGCACTCCCAGTGTACTGGCCTCGCCTGCCTCTACTGCTTTGTTTGCTCTTCCTGTGACAGGAAAACTCTCTCTCTCTCTCTCTCTCTCTCTCTCTCTCTCTCTCTCTCTCTCTCACTTTATCTCTCTTGCACTCTCTTTCTCCTGCTTCCTCTCTCTCACACACTCTTGTGTGGATTTGTCTCCGTCAGTGGATAGAGCATTAGGCTCTCGTTGTCTGGGCGAGGTGCATGATTCCTGCTGAGACCACATGCACTGCAAATGCATCCCTTCCGCCAACACAGAGAGAACAAAAAACAAACTAAACAAGAATAATATACTTCAATTAGACTGAATTCACTTGCTGGCAGGATTCATGCAATGTGAATGAATCCAGTAAAAGGTGAGATGAATCTGTTCTAACACTTTAAATTGCTACATCTCCTGTGTGAAGTCTGTCGAATAAGCTATCCTCAGGGCGTACATCCACCACCTTGTACTCTCAATACACAGTTTCTCCCTCACACACAGTCAAACACATCATTCTGCCCCCTGGTCTCGCTCAGTATCAGCCTGCAGCCTCCTGATGGGAACAGTAACAGCAAAATAGTGGGCCACTTACTCTATGTCCTATAAAGCTTGACAAGGTTATTGATCTTGGTTTAGTGAACAGAACACAGCTGGCCCAACTGATGACACTGTCTGTCTGATCATAAATTACCACTGAGCAGCAGTCATCTCTTATACAGCCAGCCCACCTCACTCTCTCTTGTCTGTCTGCTTCAGCATTTGAGGATGGAGTCTATCATTGCACTCCCACACACACAAACACACACTTTTTACCTTGATGTGATATCAGTCCCTTAGGAATCTCATCATCGAGCTACCCATCTGCTCCCCACCTCCTCCTGCTCCTAAATCCTGTTTACCTCTTACACACTGCAATCATCACACACACACACACACACACACACATATATATAGACAAACACACACGCACACTGCAGTCTAAATCCTGTTTACCTCCGGAGTGGTATCATCCTTGCTGTAGGTGTGTTACAGGTCAGTGCACTCATCAGACTTAGTGTCAAGGTGAATGTGGCACAGAGGGTGAAGGGGAGATAGAGGCAGACTGTGAAATAGTGAGTAAAACTCGAGTGCATGTGGTGGCTCTGAATTTAAAATTACCTTGAAATCCACTTGGCTTAAATTCTTTATCAGGCTGGTGAGGAGATGATGAGTTGTGTTATGCAATAAAGAGGGTACAACACAAGTGGTTTTACTTTAAAGTGGGCTGTTGGATGGATATGGATATGTTGTGTGATGATCAGATGAGTCAAAACTAATGGAACGTGGGTTAGGTTTAAGGGAAAACGGTAATCTTTCCTTATTTCTTCACCTCTACTTTGCTTAGAAGTGAAGAAGGAACGTTTTGCTTTGTTTTCTTTTGGTGCACAGACTACAGATTCTGTGGCAGTGGATGTGTTACTCGTAGTATCATCAAACATTTATCCACAGGAAACAGAATGTATTCCAGCCATGTCAGGAAATGCAAACAGTCAATCTGGGAACTGATTGATTTATTTAACAATGGATTTTGTCAGTTTTGACTGATGGGTGCAATCAATATGGATTTATTATCTTTGGACATGGATTGATATACTCTCTATATTGAAGGTCTCATCAATGTTTGTTTTGTCAGTGAAGCATGACTTCTGATTAGACCCTAATTGAACCCCAAGCTGAAACGTAATTCTGTGTCACTTGTGAGTTAGTTGTCTTTCGTAGCCTGACAGAGGCTTGTTAGAGGAGCACAGTGTGAGGCACTGGTTTTTAAAATGGGCTGTGGATGATTGATGATGATGATGATTTAGCAAATATTAGCATGCTAACACACTCAAGTAAGGTGGTGAACATGGTGAACATTTTACCTGTTAAACATCAGCACGCATTGTGATGCAAGTTGGCATGCTAACATTAGTATTTAGCTCAAGCACCACTGTGCCAAAGCACATACAGGAATTGATCAAACAGATGATGTGTGTTCCTATAGGCTGATGATAAAATGCTTAGATATGACTTATTTGCAGTAAGGGCAGCAGCCCAGAGACCTTGGGGGTATTAACTAAGTACAAATTTTGCTTTTATTTGATCCAGTGCTGCCTGCAAGGAATATAATATGTCTCCAGTGAAAATAAATGTTTGTTTATGTGTTCAAAGAGCCAACTAAGTGTGCTACATATTATTATTTTACAATTTCTAAGTATGAAGTAAAGTTAGTAAGAATACCTTTGCATTCAAGAACAGCTGTGCAGCTGGGATGTCAGATGCTCAGTGTAAGTCTAACCTGCACCTCACTCACGCTGTTCTAAGCTCAGATTCTCACCCTGCGGTTTAGCACATCTGAGGATGAGACCCTCTCATGTTGCCGGTGTCATTAAAGGAAAGGTTACTAAGCTGCATTTTCTGTGGAGCTGGACCATCCTCATTTTGTCTAGCATTCCTATGTATGCTACTGCTACTTGCTTTTAAGAATAAGCTATAATGACAGCTCCCTGCCCTCAGTAGTGTGAAGGGATTTTTTTTTTACGCATTTTCATTAAAGATGTCTAATAATGTGCTCCGACAGAGTGATAGACAACCTGATAGCGTGTTTGGACACCAGAGGAATTCATTTACACTTTAGTCCTCTGCCATCCTTTGTCTACAATCTCATTGTCAACAATATCACATGGATAATGTTGACAATAACCCACTGCTTGTCCTATCTTGCAGAATGTGCTCCTTAATTTGAACATTGACTCAATTTTTTCATGTAGTGTTACTGTCCTCTTTTCCATCTTTTTTTCTTACTAGACCTTTCTCTCTCCCTCTCATCTTCCAGCTCGCTCTTCCCTCTTGGTTTAGCTCCTTTGTTTAACTGTGTATACTGTGTATATCCCTTCTCTCCTTTCTCTCAATGCCTCATCTTGCTCATAATGCTCTTTCAAGGGATAAATACTTGGATGTGCTTGGCTGCTGTTACTTCTTTTGCAGTGATTGAGTTTCTTTCTTTAGGTTTTCATCATTTGCATTCCACCCCCACTGCACTCTTTCATTTCTTTGTAAACTTTATCCACCCACAGCCACCGGTATGTTTATGACCTAAAATTAAATTTCATCTTGGCAATAATTTTCCTAGCATACGGGGGGAAGTAGCCTGGATCATTCTTGAAACACTTGGAATGAATGAATCCTGTTTCTTCTTTCATCACTTAAACACTTGTGTTCCTGTTGAGTCTTGGATACAAAATCTACCCATTGGACCTTTTCCTGGTATGAGAAGGACCTTATGATATTGTGTATATTTTAATACCCATAAAAAAAGACTTTGACAATACAAGGCATATTTTGTTGACAAGATTTCACAAGAGCTGTACATGCTTTGTCTCCATGCTAATGGTGTGGCTCTCTGGAAGGTGATTCCAGTCAGTATGTCCTCCACTTTGGTCCAAACTGGAAAACCTTAACAGCTATTGGACATTTTGTCATGAAAATGTATATAGGCATCCATGGTCTCAGAGGATGAATACCTACTGCCATATAGCACCTTCATCTGATCAAAACAGTAATTTCTCCAATACTTTGATATAATGATCATCCATATATCCATCCATCCATCCATTTTCTATAATGCTTATCCATGCAGGGTTGCTGGAGGCTGGAGCCTATCCCAGCAGACAATGTTCAAGAGGTGGGGTATACCCTGGAGGCTAGCCAATGTGCATGTTTTTGGGACTGTGATAGGATGGACCCAGACCCAGACCTGCAACCCTAATAGCCACCATACATTGTTTTTTGTCTCATTGTATCTCATTATGCCATGAATTACACATGTTTGTGGATTTTATACACTACACTATGACTGTGAACATGATAATTTTGCTTACTAAACATCAACCATTTACAATTTTCATTGTCAGCATGTTAGCAAGCTGATGTTAGCATTTAGCTGTGTCTCACGGAGCTACTATATGGCTCTAAACTGGTAGTGCTGTGATAATGTACTGCTCTGACAGACTTTCCCACATTACCAACCCGTGTCAACAATTCACACTACATTGTCAGAATTCAGTCCTAATGACCAGGGTGTTTGGGTGTTTGTGTGTTTAAAGGTGTGTCTCAGAACTTGGTGAGGTGTCATGTATCGTGGGAGAGTTAAGAGGCTGTGGGAGTGTTTCTGTTTTGATGAAAGTGTGTTAAATACCCTATCTGTGTTTGTGTGCTTTTCTTTTTACAGGCTGTGAATGTGTGAGAATTGAAAGTTTGATATCAGGAATCGATACAGGACTCTGCTGCACAGGAGCACACACACTCACAGACACACTAGTGCCTTTGAACAAAACAGCAATGGAACAACGCTCTCTTTGGTTGTCATGGAAATGACAGATGTGACAGCTGGAGGGAAGACTCGTAGCGAGCATTATGGGCTGTTTGGAGTTGTTGCGTGACAAGTAGAGCGTCACCTAATCTTGTTTCTGTTTACTGTTTGTTCCAACAGACCTACCTCCTGGGAATCATCATCTCCATATGTGGGAATGTCCTCATCAGCATTTCACTCAACATACAGGTAGGAAGCGCTTGAATCCAGCTGTACAGCAGACACTTAATGCTTGTAAAGACTAATTTTTCCTCTTTCTGTGAGAGTACTTTTCTCCTGAGAGTTTGGTCTCCTTTTAGCAGACTCTCAGTGTGTTCATCAGGATTTTAGTAAATGTACACTTCAGCACCGGCTGTGTGATCTGCTGACATATTTACAACATGCTTTGTGCGGCAGAAGAGTACTTCATGCCAGTAAACTGTGTTTGAATTAGAATTTATAGAAGTGAATGTACACAATAAATACCTTTTGATTGAATAGTGTGATTAGAAATATAATTTGCCAATAATGTATTCAAACAACAACATGTTTGTACTGTGTGCGAGAACCTGATTCTTATTCTAATTATCCTCTAAGAGTGAGCTTATAATGCATCCCCATTGCCATATCGGCACTACGTCAAGTTAAGTATTAGCCATTGTCTTTGAGCTGCATACCTTAAATTAGAAGTTAAGTATAATCCAAGCATACATCCTCTAGCTTCTCCCAGAAGCTGAGAAGTAAAAACATTACTTAGCTTTTTTCCACATCATGTTCAGATAATACCAAGATATGTCCTTTGCACAGTCACACTCTGTTTAACTAATTCAAGAACTCTTTTGATGCAGGTGCAAAAACAGGGGTGTTTGTGGCATGCAGGGTAAGACAGATTGAGAGGGTGTGACAGCTTCAAAAAGTGCTGGAAAGGGCTGATAAGCATTGTTTATAGGTCAGCATCATCTTGCATAGATAAACCTGTTAATGTTTGCTTTGAATGAATTCCTACATCATTGTTCTGAGATGAAATACTAATCATTAGAGGGTGTTGTAAGACTCTGTTTGTCTCTGAAATTGCTCCTTATTTTTGATATAGTGGCTGCATGTGGCTGTAAAGTTATCTGTGTGATATATAAGTTTGTCTTGTGCAGCTCTCCAGTTACTGGATCTGCTTAATCTGTCTGATGCCTCAGGCTCCTGCTCCCTTCTCTTCCTGACAGAAATATGCCCACGTCCGTCAGGCTCAGCGTGGCTCCAAGCCCTACTACACCTCTGTGATGTGGTGGTGCGGTGTGGTTCTCATGGGTGTTGGGGAGCTGGGAAACTTTGCTGCTTACGGCTTTGCCCCAGCCTCACTCATAGCCCCGCTGGGCTGTGTGTCTGTCATAGGTAAGTGTGACCTTTTTTACCTTCATACATTATCCATGCGTGAAGGCAGGAGGAAGGGTTGCTTCCTCGGGGAATAACAGGAATCATTTGAAGTCATGTGAAGTCTGTTGTTTTTCTTCTGCTCTTGTCAGGCCTCTTCATGCCAAGGGCTTACATCACTATATGGTCAGAAAGTCTGGCAGATTTTTCTTTTGTATGTGACATTCTCATGCATTATCAATACAGAATGCTTTAGTACAATATAGGTACTACAGGTGTCCAAAATTTCCATGTGATGAGAGAGAGAGAGAGAGAGAGAGAGAGAGAGTCTTTCCAAAAAAGATAGGAGGCAATGTTTCAAGCAGTTTTAAGCTTTCAATTTTACAGCAGAAATAGAGGGATGTGTCTGGATTTGTTCTATATAACAGTCAGTGGATCTTTGGAACAGCAGTCCACTTCAGTGTTACTGAAAAAATTTTCTTAATACAATTTTGTCAAAACTTTAGTAAAATATTGGACTCAAAGCTGTGGCTTTGAGAATTGTGGTCACACTTGGCCAGTGTGTAAGCACACAAGGTATTTTTGACTATTCTTCCAGTTTATATCCATCAGTGGACCCAGGAGGTGAATGTGTACATTTCCACCCTTCTCATTTTATGGGTGATTCAGAAGTCCAGTCATTCCTGACACTGTAAATACAGCATCCCTCTCCAGAAATGATCATTTTTACAACCCACACTGTGAACCAAAGCTGTCATGAACTAAGCCGGTTTCATTAGCCAATCAAAACAAAGCCTGCCCAGTTTCTTCAGCTGGCAGTGCAAACACTCCAAACACAGGTTAAATATTTAACAGGTTCACTTCTTACCTCCCGCCACCCATCACTCACTGCGCTGGAGGTGGTGGTGACTCATGGATATTAATGACAGCTATTACCTCGACGCTTTAAACGATTTTCCTATAGTCGCCTCTCACGAGCGGATGAATGGTTTAAATAAAGCACTAAATGAAACCACAAATCTTGTCAAGAAGACCGCACGTCATGTTCATTGTAGCTTTGCACAGTGTTATGCTTACATCAGTGAGCAATTACTTTAAAAATACTTGTAGCACAATAACAGGACCAAATCACTATATTCCACTGAGAGCCGTAACCTCTCAATGTTACGTCAGGGTGTGTAAAGCCGATGCTACTCTTTCAAGCCACAGGTATTAACAGTTGTGTGCTCATTTTACTGCCATTATCATCCCTTATAAAGCACTGATTGCTACACACTAGTGTTGGATTGGAGTGTGCATGAATAAGCCGAAGTGTGTCTTGAAGCATCTTGAAGAATTAACAAAGAGGTGAAAGGGGGCAAAGGAGAGGAAGAGGAAGATGTCTGCAGCTGTGACACGGACTGTCCTCCTCAGAGCTAACAAGTGGATCCCAGGGGAAACTGTGCAGGTTGCTGTATGCTATCCACACTCCACCTCTCACCTGATGCTGACTCACACTGCACGCAAATGAGCAAACACACTCACTGTAGTTGTGAGTAAAAACAGCCAGGTGTAGTGTGTTTTCTTTTTTGGAGACACTCCGTAGGCTAACACATACACTCACAGCACCCCTGCTGTGCTGTTGTGCCTGTTTTCCAAGAGCTGTATGAAGGCTCGGGGGGAGGGGGGCGACAGACAGTGGGGGGCCTTGGATGAGTAAACAAGAGGGAGGCATGTGGTTGGAGGGGTGGAAAAGAGGGGAAAGAAGGCTAGATGCTGAGAGGAGAAGTTGGTGAGGGGATAGGATGAAGGAGAGGAGGCAATAAGGATATGAATGAAATAAGACAACAGGCTGAGATGTATCCAGAATGGAAAGGAAAGGAAGGAGACTGCGCCAGCTGATGAAGCCACTGTCATCCGCCTGTCCCTGCATGTCACACTGCAGCTCTGACGCTCCATGGAGAGCAATTACTACTGTCCCCATCCACAGAGCCCACCAGGCTCTATTAGGAATGACAGCATCATCCCAAATGCCGTTGTATGGAGCAGAGCATCGGCTCTCTCTGTCAGATACCGTGTCACTTCATGCGAAAGAGGACGAAGGCTGGCATGGTGGGAATAAACAGAAACCTGATTCACACACACTGCATCAGCATCGCTCATAGATGTCAGACCTGCAGCACTGAAGCATTGACTAAGATGTGTTGTTGCACTGTGTGAATCAGGTAGATTATAGATCTTTGGGTGTACTTAAGAAATGTTCATTTGAAAATAGTGGAATATTTCGAAGTTTGGTTCGTCATTTAGAACCAACTAATATTGCATGACAAAACCCCAGTACGTATGTTACAGCCTTTGTATATTGTTCAAGCTTTTCTGTAAGCCAGTCTTAATACTCATGCTTTCACTGACAAGAAAGCTTTCAGAAGTCACTATTTTTTGTCTTTTGTCACTGTGAACATACAATATGTGCAAAGTGTCAGCAGTTCCTACATTTGAGCTTCCCTGGGAGATGACAGCTCAACTTTCCCTGCTTTCATCCTGCTCATGTCAGACCCGTGCGGTGAAAGAATATTTGACATGGTGTGTTTTCCCACAGGGCGGTTCACATCTCCACACATCTATGATGGAGCACGTAGTGGGGCAGTGCTGATCTGATGCACACCTCCATAAACACACGGGAGTAGTGACAGAACTGTGTACCCCAGAGGTTTCTGTTGCCACTTTTCTCATTTTTTTTATCAAACCGTGTGAATCTCACTTTGTATGGAGTTGCTATGGTTACTTGTTAGATCCAGCTGGTCCCAGAGGCAAAAAAGGAGTCCTAAATGTGTATGTGAACATGCTCGCAGTATGAAATATTTAACAACAGAATGTTTCATCAGAATACCAACGAGGGTTTTTATAAACTTCCAATTAGGCAGTAATGTCTCCGGGGCATCGTGCACGTCCATGCCTTGTTTCACACGTTTCCTCTGACAGACACTCTACTCGCCTGATTTTGTTTATGCTTTTAGCCACTGACAATACTTGAGGGGAAATTTAGCTTTAATTCAGCTTGAATTTTCATTACTTGGGTTTATAAGTGTTGTCTACAAAAACCTGCAGGTGCAAGCATTTGCTAATAACGCAATTGTGCTCTACAGCCAATGTTTAGCACCCATGTTGGAAACGTGTCTGTCATGTCACGACACCATAGTAATCCCATGGGTGGCACACTGTGTGTCTCTGACATATTGACCTGTTTGGGGATGCAACCTGTTCACAAACTGCTTGTCTGTTTTTTAGTATTTTCCAGCAATTTGTCCGTTCGAGTATTCCGTCTCTGTCTGCGTGCCATCACCCGCATGCCCGTCTGGCCGGCTGGCAGAGGCTCGCTGCAGTGTGCCCAAAATCTCCCAGCAAACACAGCTGCCACAGCTGGCTCTGCTGAAATATTGGTGGAATATGTAACTACAAGGACTCAGTAGTTTTAAGTGTCGAGGACTTCCATCAGAGCAGCCACAGTGTGTGTTATGTAAACTGACCTCCTCACTGTGACAGGCTGCTGTCACTTGCATATCTGTTTGCCTCCCTGTCAGGCTGTCCACTGCCTGTTTGTCTTCTGGTTTGTTTTTCTGTCTGAGGCAGTTAGTCCGCCTGTGTGGCCATCCATCTGTGTATCTGCTTGTTTATCCGCATGTCTGTGTGCCGGCATGCATATCTGTCTGTCATGCTATCCGTCTCTGTGATAGCCAAATGCCGTGTGTTTATTCGTCTCCGTCGGTTGGATGCATATCCCAGGGAAACATTAAGAAAACTAATCTGAGGCTTAGCTCATGTGAGACTGATTGCTTTCAGCGTCACAGTTTTTGACAATGATATTGATGAATGGAGCTGTGAAGAATGAGGCATGGACTAACGTCTTGCAGTAATTTGATGCTGGTGTTATGAAGCCCTAATGGGTTCCATTTATCTAAGCAAGCTGACAGATTTTATCAGGCTGATCAATATAAACATGTCAAGCACTGTGTGCGCGTCATGTGCGCATGTATCTCTTTATATGAACAGACATACAATGTAGTCTCACTCTGCACATGACTGAGTGCTTGTGTGTACATGTACCTGTTTATCGTTTCTGTGCATATATATGTGAAATTACGGCAATACTCGTACGTTGCACACTGCACTGCGCAGTTCAGTCTGATTACTCTTCATCTATTTACAGTATTCATGCGTACAACCAGCAGTGTAGTCTGCAATACTATTGATGTAATTGGTATTTTTATCAAGTCAATATTCAATCAAACGTATGACCTTGCTTTTGATTAAACTGACTTGTTGCATCAAAAAATGAATCAATACAGATTGAGTCTGCAAAAAAGCAGCAAAACACCAGAATGTTATCACTGTCAAGGGATAAGCATTGATTCTTATGTTAATTTGAAAAACAACAGAGAACAAATTGTTTTCGGTCAACAATTTAAATCATTTGGTGTTTTAGATTGTGATAAATTGCTTTTTAAAAAAATATACACTGTGTATAAAACTGTTGGAGTTCGTATTCAACCTTATTGAACAGTAAGGGCAGCATGCTTTCTTAGCAGTCAAACTAATCTGAATATTTTTCACTTTGCAGCCAGCGCCATCATATCTGTGGTTTTCCTCAAGGAGACAGTGCGTGCCTCTGATATTGTTGGTAAGCATAAATACTGGAGGATCATAGGACTTGAAGACATACACATTGTCTCAGATTGCCGCTTTGAGAGCATCTTAGAGTTCAGATATATAAAAGTGACTTAAAGATGATCTCAGTGCATCAGAGAAATGCTTCATAATGACTGAGAAAAGTGTCAGACATTGAATCCACTTGTTAAAAAGTGTGTTGCTGCTATTGGAAAGGAAAAGGCCCCATCTATCCAACAGACATATCCTATTTTATTATTCTATGAAACACTATTGTTTGCTGTAACAATTTGTAAAGGCTGCAGCTAAATGACATGATGATGGTGATGGTCGCCACAATGACAATCATTACAGCTGCTAGATTGGAAATTAATATCAGCACCACTCAGCCCTGCTTATTGTTGGTTTACTGGATAAATCATCAACAATTTTTGCCACTTCCACTATTGTCTTGTAATTGCTGCGTAACATTGTCAGCCACATGTTGGAAACATTTAGTTGCATGAAAGTTATGTTTACAAAGGGGGAAATCGCTGAGAGCAACCTCAATTTTTGCAATCTTTGCTTTTCAGCAAAGCACCATTTATGAAGGCTTGTGCAAAATTTAAAGATAAGGGTTAAATTTGACAAAAAGAGACTAAAAATATAAATTAGTTATATTCATCCATGAATATGGTAAATTGTAAGTTCAGCAAGTCGGAGAGTATTCTGAAGGTGAGCTAGAGTCAATAGCTCTGTCATATTAATATAAAGAAACCTTTTGATTGAGCCTCACCACACTCTACTCTCTTTCTTTCATAGGTGGCACCTTGGCGATAACGGGAACATATCTCCTGGTGACCTTTGCCCCCCACACTTCCACACACATCACAGCCCATCTGGTCCAGTACTATGCCATCAGCTGGCAGTTCCTGCTTTACTTTGTATGTAAACCATTTAAGTTCTCCTGCCTGAGTCTATATGTGTAAGCATGTTCTTGTTGCCTGGGAGCTACTGTTTTTTGTCCAAATTACTGACGTATATAAAGATGGACAACACGTCTCAAAAATGAAGCCAAAATCTCAGGCTGGCACATTATGCAAGGGCTGCCACCTTAACGTTTTACCCTTTTTTACAGCTTCAACTAAGTAATTAAAACCAAACTTATGAGAAAAATGAGCACTTGAACATACATTAGAATGATAAGGTGTGTCTAAAACCATTTTTGGAAGAATTTATTTGACATGTATCGTAGTTTGAGGTTTGAGCTTTTAGTTTGGTCTGTGTTCCATATGCTAACATGGAGGATGCGGGATTTATGACCTTTACAGCAGTCAGCCACCAGGGGGCAATCTAGATGTTTTGGCTTCACTTTTGGGCAGCTCTCATGTTGTCTGTGTCTATTTTACAGACAGTGGTCCAAATAGATTACTTTATATTGCTGTGTACTTCTAGCAGCAGACCACTTCCGCATCTAACATGTCAGTGTATCCAAAGCAGCTTATGTCCTGGTGTTAGTGAGCCTCTCCCAGAGGAGCAAGAACAGGACTACTCTCAAGGGTTAATTAAAATATTACATTTTTATTAATCCCCTATTGAAGAGTTTGCCAATAACCTGACCTCTGAGGGTGATGAAATTATTTGCTGCAGACATGCAATTTTTTTCTGGCTCTTATGGATGAACTAAGTTCTCTGTACGGCTGTTACGTTTGTTGAATTGATGGGGAGCGAGTCTGTCAAAACTAAGATTGTCTCTGCTTTTGCACTTCGTATTAAAAAAGATACTGCCCCCACCTCATGGTCTGCAAGTGCATTAACACTCACCCTTGAGCTCTCCTATTCCTATTTCGCCTCAGGCAGGGATGGCATAAACATAGCCGTTACCATAGTGGCAGTTCTGGTACAGAGCTGAAACAAAGTGTTTTTCTCAAATCCTATCACAACATGTAAATGTTAGCTCAAATGTTGACACCAGCCTCGATCGAAAACACCTTCAGTGGTTTTTAAGGAAGTTTTCTGCAGTAGAAGGTCATATCCTACTGCTTTTTTCCATTGATCCCAGCACTCCCGTGATAGAAGCAGAGAGAGAGAGGCAGCTCTGTGTTTTCCACCTTTCAGGTTAAATTTTGTTTGTAGAAACACATTGCTTTGTGTAATTGAAGAGTGAGGAGCACAGAGAGACAGTTTGTGCCAGTTAGTGTGACACCTTTGATCTGTTGTTGAGGAAACTATTCATAGACCCCAGAGGATCTGTAGTCTGTTGCATTTCTTATTTGTATCCATTTTTTATTTTGTACTGCTTACTACAAAATCACCCCTGATAAAATAATCCTTCAAGTAAGCCTGTAATGATTTTGTTTATGGTCTGAGAGGTGTTGATTCAGCTTGTCCACCACGAACTAAACACTTAAATATTATCACACCAAATCTCTCTCCAAAATCCTGAATATTCCCTTTACTGTTTGTGGAACAACCGATTATCTGCACATAATCCTTCAAAGCAGACTGAGATGAATCTACAAGGACAACAGCTAGCAGCTCATCAGGGGTGCTAGCCAGTGGTGTAAACAGTGAATGTGTGGCCTGGCTAACAGTGCAGTCATTATTCATGCACTTCTAAGCATTTCTCTCCACGACATTCCATATTCCACTCTGTCTGATTCTCTTTGCCGAACCAATGCAAACACACCCAGAGAAGAAAAGGCAGCCATTCTATGAAAAACAAAAAGTGTTCAAGCAGATATTAGGAATACACAGGCGAATGGATAGACAGACAGACATTTTTAAATTGAGATGGTCTCTCTGTCTTTGGCTGCACTGAATGATGGTGTGTAAAAGGGTTAAGGCTGTTTTCCATTTGTGGCAATGGGTTGTGATAACTCATCAGGCCGCAGATGAATAACGTCCAACAGTATGGGATTAACTGCAGGTGGAGATTAATCAGAGGAAATTTAAATATCTATGACTGTTTTCTCATTATTCCCAGAGGTCATATTATTAGCAAATGATTTCATCTGAAAGGACTATAGTTTTGGTGCCGTTCACAGTGGCCCAGCTCTTTCTAAATCCATTTCCAGTACTAATGAAATCTTGTAATAAGCCCTCTATTAAACATATTTATAGAGACGGTTTTGAGTTGAGAGTTGGTTTTGAAAGACATTTAAAGGTCAGCTTGTTCTTTTTTTCCGCAATTCTACTTTTGTACTCATTTCTTATTCTCCATCCATTAGAGCAGTGTGTTATCAGAGGTCCTTGAACAGCTGAATGCTATTGGACTCACAAGGACAGCCCGAGGCCCGTCTCATTAGAGCCCAGCAATTCATTTCATTTCTCTGGCACGGCCATTTGTTTCAATTAAAACTCACTGCTCACTGCCTGCATACAGCACTTTGTAATATAGATAAAATGATCAATAAAAGTACAATTTAAGTGCAAATCTGATTTTCATTTTCTGTGCAAAGTTTGAAGAAATGAAATTCACACTAATAATCTGTTACCCCCCCCCCCCCCCAAATTCACTCTCTCAACAGTTCATAGAGGTCGTCATCTTTTGCATCCTGCTCTATCTGTACAAGAGGAGGAATGTGAAGCACATCGTCATTGTGATGCTGCTGGTGGCCCTGCTTGGTATGAACAAATGGAAGCTTTCTGATTGAGGGCAGGGGTTATGGATTAAACCATTTTAGGCAGTCAGAGGTTGCTTTGTTGCCTGGCTACCAAAAATGGACCTATGCTCTCTTATTGTTCCAGTTAATAGCTGAGAGTAGAGCACAATGGAAGAAAATAATTCAGTAAAACTCACTAGGGCAATTAAACACCCACCCCAAAGCCAGCATGATCCAGTGAAGAAGTTCTTTATTGCTACAAGTTGTTCAGCTAAATGAAGCTGATCTGAATTGTCTCTGTGTTGTTGCAGCCTCTCTGACAGTCATCTCAGTCAAAGCTGTATCAGGGATGATCACCGAGTCAATTAAAGGTCAGCTGCAGCTCATCTACCCCATCTTCTACGTCATGCTTGTCGTCATGGTCGCCTCCTGCGCCTTCCAGATCAAGTTAGTCAAGGGTTTCTCTCTCTACTTCTGTGTACCATCTTTTATTTCTCTTGCCGTCTTTTTTATTGCTCAAATCCCTTGTGTTTGCCACGGGCGAGATGCAATTTTGGCTTTCCAGTTCCTGAACAGACTGAGGAAAATAATATATTGGACATGGTGACATTGTTCCTGCGGTACACCTACACAATTATGATGGATGAATAGCCTGCTACCAATTGTCTCTATAACCAAGGTCATTTTATTCACTGAACCTGTCACAACTCTACAGATTTCTCAATCAAGCAATGAAAATGTTTGATGCCACAGAGGTGGTCCCTATCAACTTTGTGTTTTTCACCGCAAGTGCTATTGTTGCAGGTAGGTCAAGCATAAAGCTGTCACTCTCTGTGGGTTATACTCAAAGCCTTCTGTTTTCATGTTGAAATAAGATAAGTCAAGCAGTATTCTGTATTTTTTATTGTTAACAAATCCCATGAAAAGACCAAAACAAACAATGAATTGATCCAGTAGGCCACCGGTATCCCCTGCATAGTCTAACATAGCTTATTCTGTGCCCTGGAGCTCCATTCTTGTCCAAAAAAATGATTAAACATGCATCACTGAACCACACTGTTGCACATCATGACATGTTCTTTTATAACCACTGTAGTTTATTTTGACAAATACATTATTCGGTCATGCTGAGTAGTGTGCTGTGGTCCGTTGTTTTCGGACATTCCTAGGAGTCTACAACCATGCCAGTGGACTTTCTGGATTAGGCTTTCAGTATGCTAACATGGTATTGCTAATTAGCATTGAACACAAAGGGCAGATGAGGCTGATTGGAGTATCTTTAGTTTTACAGGCATTTGGTCATAAACCAAATTGAGCTAAAAGTGAAACTAGATATATTTTGAATTCTGAATTATTTTCATATAATTTCAAAGAGATTTTATTATCAAAAGTCTTCATTATTCTTTCAGTAATAGTGTTTATTTTTTGTTGTTTGTTGTTGTTTGGAAAAGAGGAAGGATCTCTCAAAAGCAATTTTGTCTGAGGCAAAGATACATTCTGAAACACGTGATTTAAACCCATTTTTGACAAGTAACTATGTGTTATTAATTCCATTTCCTTGTTTGTTATCCTCCTCTTTGACAAACTGTTCAGCCGCTGATAACATGATGTCATTTTAAGTTATTTCCTGTGCTGCTTCAGTGGAGTGTAAGAGCAGAAAATGTTCCAGCAGTCCAAAACATCAACATTATACACCATATTTTGGTCCTCTATGGACACAGTTTGCCACTGTTGCCATAGAGGAGGGAAAGCCATAAGACATGTGTTGATTTGAGTTACTCTCACCTTTTCTGAGAATCTCCTGTGCTGATATTGCTCTTGGTATTATTATTATCATTGCTATCTCCACCTACACATATAACCCACAATTGACCACCATGAACAATAAATTGCTGACATATTATATCTGACAGTACAGAACATCTGGGGGTGGGCTTCTCCTTTAAGATTAACTTAAAGGAAATTATTGTTTTAGTCCTAAACATGGTGGTGGTCACATCAAAAGGCTTGTGAAGTGAGCTCTTCGGCACAGGAAAAGAGAAGACATACAGTTCTTTGTCAACTTTTGCCGAATGAAACTGTCACTGAGAGGAAAATGTTTTCTGTTGTTCACTCTGATGGTTAATCTGTGATCCTGAACATTTTCTGTGTATGCTCTTCTGTAAAAATCCTCAAACTTTGCTCACCCTAGTGTGATGAGTACTCTCATTTGCAAGGCTAGGTTTCACAAACAAAGCAATTGAGGTAATCTACATATTTTGTGTCTGTGAGAAGTGAAATGCATTTTAATGGGCTTTTTCATTTTGCAGGGATAGTATTTTACCAGGAATTTGAAGGCTTGGCTTTGCTGAACATTTTTATGTTTCTCTTCGGGTAAGTGTTGAATAACACACCAGTTAATTGCAGCTGAAAATGTGGTATTGACTGTAAGATGGTATCAGTCCTTCCTGAAACTCTTTTACAGCTGTCTTCTATCTTTCCTTGGAGTGTTCCTGATTGCTCGAAACAGACCAAAAATAAAGCAACAAGATCGCAATTTCATCGCAATGGACAGGATCCCTGGTAAGTTTTCGATCAACTCCCTTCACAATACAGAGTTACGTGCGGACCAGTTTGTATCGAGTATGGTGAATTGATTAGCCAGCACCGACAGTATGAATGCGCTGGCAGTGACCCTGGATTTATCTGACTGCTAATGTCTGGCAGCCCTGGCAGCAGGGTCCATCTAATGAGCACTGCTGTCCGTGTTCACAGGGAGAAGGCACACAGACAAAGTGCAGCCTGAGGCAAAGACTCCGACATACGGATCGCTGGCAGCCAAACTCATGTGCAACAGAGCTGGCCAAACAGACGATTCATAGGACCTGCTCCATCTGTTAGGAGTGTAATTTCATGAATCTCTGTGTGCATGCTTCTTTCTGTGTACTTCAGTGATATCTCTATTTATAGAAATACACGGTAGGCATCGATTCAAACCAGTGCCAGCTGAGCGGCAGTATTGGTGGCCATATTGGTCTGTTTATGTCAAAAGTGGCAAGTGTTCGTTTGGATTTCAGTGTTTCTGCTGAATTAACAGTATTTCCAGCAGGAAATAGTCATTAGGAATAACTGGTGAGGAAAAATTGAGTTTAAATGAAACACATTTAGTGTTTAATTTTTTTTTCAAATCTCTAGGAGGTCACTATGTCAAATGCCCTCCACTAAAACATATGTATTATGTTAATCAGTTGAATAAATTGGTGTGTGTATGATCACTTGTCAAGAAACAAGGACAAAATCTGATGTTTCAAAAATCTGCAGTTTTCATGTCATATTGCAAACTAAGTGCACTACTGCCCTCTGATGGTGGGGGAAGCTCAAAGTTGATCAGTAATCTTAGTACGGGTGTTCAGCTGAAGTGGAGTGAATTCATGTGATTTGAAATCACAGTAATTCAGTGGTAGTTGTACAGATCTTCCCTTGTGGTTGATCAGTTTAGGTTGCTCATTTTATATATTGCAGGTTTCATCCATGTGTGAAATTACTTGCACGTACATCCATCTGAAACCTGTTTCCATGGAGTTGTAATATAACTTGTCTAAAAAGCACTAATGCCCAGCCTCCCTGCCTTTATTTACCTCAAATAAACCTCAGACTACATACTCAACTGCACCAAACTTTAGTGTTGCCAGGCAACAAAACTCTTATCTGCCACCTACACATTATGGGATGTGTGGGAAACCAGCATTCATGCTACTGTAACTATAAAAAGAAAGAATGCATGTTCAAGTTTCTGTTGTTCAATGCAATTGCTTGGAATGCAAATGCAATGCTTAATGTAAATTTCAGTGCTGGCAGTTAAATTATTACTTGTATGACTTCACATGATAGAAGATGACAGTAAATATCTGCAGAGTATATTTTGTTAAGTGCAGTATGGGTATTTTATTAGCTTGTTTTCAACCAAAAAGATGATTGCAGTGGCATGTTTAAAGAGAAACTGACACTTTTCTTGAATTCAAACTCATTAATTTGACTTTTTGAAAATCATAATGGGCCACTAACACAAATACTCTTAATATCCTTAGACATAGAAGGGTGTAAAATAAGCCATAAATGAATTTATTTTGGAATCTAGTTGTTAAAAAGGCTGAACTAATCTCCAACTAAAACCAAGGCCTTCATTCATTTGCAGTATTTAAATGATCCCTTTGCGGAGCACAAAGGCAAAAAAAATAAGGATGTCTCTTCCCAGAGTAAAATACTCACAACTAAAAATTCTCTTTTCAGCAGCACTACCAGGTAGGCTGTAGTCAAGCCCCATGCGTGCCATTTAGTCTTCAACCAACACTGATGGCACAGTCCAAGAAAGCACTGATCAAGGCACAGGGATGACACAGTTAATGAAGCTTCGTGTGACTTACTGACATAATGATCTTTTTCCATTAACCAAAAATTCAGTGCTTTTCGGAAGTTTTGCATAAAGCTCAATCAGACCTCTATGTTGATTTTAGCAAAGCGGTAGTGTAGGGAGGTGGGGTTACGCAGCAGCAGCACTCCTCTGTGTTCCCGTGGCTGGTTGACGAGGGTGTGAAGGAGACCGGCAACACTGACAAACCCAAGAGCTTCCCCACAGCCCGCAGACAGGGAGAAGTCGCCCTGAGTGACCCAGCCTAGAGTCACCCGGGAGCAGTGAGAGGTGACACTTGGCAGAGGATCTATCCACAGCCCGAAGATGAGGTCCGAGGAAGACTGGGAGGATGATTTGGGGTCTTCAGATGTGGTAGGGTTTTGTTCAGAGGCAGAGGGAAGGTCCGTCTCTTTGCCACCGGTCTTAGAAGGCTCAGAGGAAGTAGCAGCTTTCTTATGGCCCTTCTTACTGCGTTTAATTCTGCTCTTAAAGTGGTCTCTGTGCAGAGGCTCCTGGGGGCCGCTGTGGCCAGGCCCTTTTTTCAGCAACTGCAGGTCCTCTGCAGTTGGCACACACACCATGGCATGGAGCTCTGGTTTGCCCTTGAACAACAGCGACAGACGCACCCACACCAAACTCATTCCATGTGATGTTAGAAACGATGTTGCAGCTGAACGCTCGAGAGGTGGCACCTCGCCCACGCGGCATGGCCTTTGACCTTTAGATGTCGTAGGTCTGCACCAACCAGAGAGCAGCCTCAGTGACTTTCTGTTCCTAGGAAGCATTGAAACAACAAATATGCATTTACAGCGAGCTATTCATGATCAAAAGAAAAGCATTTTCATTGGCCCCATTAAGCACCCTGAGAGACATAAAATTTGGTTAAAGAACATTTTTTAATTCCTAATGCTGAAAACAAAAAGGCAGCCAGTGGACAGTGAAAATCCATCCAATTTTTTTCCCATAAAGTTAGTCATTACTCAAAGCTTGTGTGATGGTTTTATGAGGATAGATGCAACTCTTCCCCTCTACTAATCTCTGTGATGTATTGCAGCAATTTAAGGCTGGATGTACTTTGGGTATTCTCATCAGGGACATTATGATGAAAGGGAGGTAGACTAGAGAAGCACCATGCATCAAGTCTGTCAAAAGCTGTGCTGGGGTGACTTAATAAAAAATAGGAAAGGAGGAAGTGATGATTGGAGCCCAAAACTCCCAAAACAGTGCACATTTCAGCTCAAGGGACCTTTAAAAGTCAACTGCATTAATATTGTTAGAAGTATGTTAAATGCCTGAAGGGAACATGGTGTAAACCTACAGTGGGTGTGTGTGTTTCAGTCAATACCGGTATGAGTTTATTTTCACAATAAAGCAAAGGAGAAGAAAGAAAACTGAATAAATGTTATTATTACAGTATAAATTACAAACAAAAGAAGTACAGACAAACATTTACCTCAGTACAGTGACACGACTCTGAGGCTTTGTTACGGTTATATCTCCATGGGATGTCATCTCCTCCTCCATCACTGCGTCAGCCTCTGTTGTGGTTTGGGCCTGGCCGTCTCCTTTCCTCTCCTCTCCCACTTCCCCCGAGATAAGCTCCCACTCCTCGGCCAGCTGTTGCCATGGGCAACGGAACGGTGCCAGATAGCCATGTTTAATGTAATTGGTCCTTTTGGTGGGCGGACGCCTACAGAAGAGGTCAGAAGGTCAAACCCTTGTCAAACTGTTGGGGCAACCCTGACAATTTACATAACAAATCATGACTGCTGAGCAGCACATAGTAGTGAGGGAGCAGCATGCAGCCTTATTACCATCTCATCTGCATGGTGGGAAAAGATCTGCATAATGGAAATTAACTGGGGTCAGAGCTCTGAGTGCTTCTCTCTATCAAAACATCTAATCCACTGACATTTTCTCCACTTACTTAGGCTTCAGGCAAATGAGTATTATCTTTTCCAAGCAGGTGATTGCACATATTTTCATATGTAACAGACCAATACAAAGCAAGTGTTTAAAAGTGGTATTATTGTCGGTGTCACTGTTGCAAAATCAACCTGCTTGCCCTCCATTTTTCCTCAAGGCATCAGCTGGCAGCAACACAACACAAAAGTGTGAGTTTATCTATTTATTTAGTCTGTAATGAAGACATGACAGCAGATAGAAAGGGTTCCAGGTTGCCAGACTGACTGGATCAGCCTTCGTTTTCCCAGAGGATTTCGTGCCAGGTGGCAGACAGAATTACGTAGTGAAAATGAGGTTTATAGTGAACCAATCTAAACGCAGATGGCATCCTTATTATATAGCCATTACACTGTGCAGTCAAAATCTACTTCATAATTAAACCAAAGAAACTTGTCTTGCCATTTCAACTGAAAACACTTTCTCACAGTTTTAAGGGTCATTTCAAGTTTGCCAATGGTTCATTAAAAAAAATATATTGTTGAAACATGTCCATCAGTAAAATGGACCTAATATGTTCTGGCCAAGATCTTAAGATTCTGTTTTCTATCAGCAGGCTGAAATATAGTTACATGCCAAAATAATATTACAAGATACACAAAAGCTCTGGCAGCACAGGACGTCCCCGCTGAAAACAGCCCTGACCATGTTTCTGATAATATAATGACATACCGCACTACGTTCTTCTCCTTCTCAATGTTCAAACTGACCTTTTGAATTTGTCCAGGAGCTCTGCCTCCTGCTCCTCCTGAAAACGAACTCCAGCAGGGCAGTCTGGGTAATCATGGGGGAAGTGCGGGGCTCCTTTATTCTGAGAGTGTTTCAGACTCATGTTCAGCCCTCCAATGCGAACTCCTCTGTACACCTGGCAGAGGGAGAAATGAGGCAGGAAAGAGTAAACACTGAATTTTAGGGAACTTGGTATTATAAAGCAAACCCGAGGGCTTCAAGGCTGCCTTTAAATTTCAAGGTACATTTAACATATTTTCACAGTTTCTGTCCAAACAAAATGGAACCGCCCCAAAACATGAACAAGGCCTTCAAATCACAAAAAAAACAAAAAAAAAAACAACTTTCATCATCCACTGTATTCAATGCTATACACATACAGCCTCACAGCATCTTAAGTAGAAACCTACTCATTTTGAATAAAAGTCAGATGACCTATATCTTATGAAGTAGGTCTTATCACTATCTGTCATCATCTAGCTGATGTGTATTAATGTAAACAGTCTGTATTAAAATACGGCAAATGGTGCAGGTTTCACAACACATAAAACAGTTAAGAGAGGCAGCTGCTAATCGGGATGGAATGGATATTTTAACAGTATTTTCATCAAAGTTAAACCAAACCTAATTACTACTACTATAGGGAAACAAAATGACTCCAATTCACCCCTTCCTGGCAGAAATGAAAAGGGAAATTCAATCAAAAGCACTGTTTGTGCTACCCACCAGTGGGACCCAGAAGGCCATGCCCCATCCTTTAGGAAGCAGCAGGTCCCATCCAGCACCCCAGGAGCTCATCTCATGTCCCACCTGTTTACCAGGCTGATGAACCAGCAGGATTGGGACTCTCCCCTGCAGGGGGGTGGGGCTCAGCCTGGAGCCCGGCACCAGCACCTCACTTCTCATACGGTTCAACTCCTGTAGGCAGAAAATGTGAGAGGTAAGAGCAAGCTTATCTGTACTGTGAGAAATAAAAGTGTTAGCCAAAGACACAGAAGAAAACATTTAAGAGGGTAAATAAGGCACACACACTGAACAGTACGTTATGGCATTACTGTTGGTAAGAAAAAGAAAAAGAAAAATCAACCTGCTCTGATATTTTGTTATCAGTGACGTTATCACGGACAGACTGCTCCCAAAGGTAACTCTGACAGCAGAGTTCAGTCACTCCTCGCAACATCAGTTCCCTCCTCTTGCCCTCGTTCACCTCTGAAACAAACACACAGCACACACACACACACACACACGGCATTCTCATGTATGACCAGCATCACTGAATCGCTCTGCGTCCCATTTACAAACCACTATTTAAATGAGTAGTGAACTGTCTACTCTTTAAAAAATACAATCAGTCCCTCGTTTGCATATTATTTACATATGATGCAGTGTAATTTATGCAGGCACATGGCTAAGGATAGTTTGGCACAGCAAAATTTGCATAAACAACACAGAATGAAACACAGCAAAACATCAGCCTTGTTAAATTGTTCACAGTGAGCACTACATACAGCATATCTCAAAATTTTAAATGGGCTTAAAAGTGCTGCTTTGTCACAGAGCCTGATATTTTTTTCATTTGCAATGTAAATACTGTATATAACATATGGATGCTGTACCAAATAAAAGCTACAATAAAGAAATTATTAGCAAATTCTATATTTGTTGTAACTGAGTCTGGTAGTGATCAGGTTTGAACACAAAACAATGTGGTGAATAACAACCAACGTTTTGACATTCCAAAGTATTTCTAAATCTATACTCATTGTTTTCCTGCCTTTTTTTCTCAATTACTGATTTGAGGCTCAAGTCCACTCTGATCTGGACAGTCATTATAAATGATAATAGTGATAAACCAATCACTATCACCAAAGAAACCAAAGTGATGTACAAATATTAGATTTTTGAGATAAAAAAAAGAAAACTTGCTTGAAAAGGTGGGATTGTGGGATTTTTAGAAGAAGTCAGATTTTATGCATTTAGGCTTCAGTCTTAACATTTATGTTTACCTAAAAAACATCCTGCTGATTGTCAAGATTGTGCAGTTGTTTTTAAGTCCCAGTGGATGTCAGCCAATGAGCAGCTCAGTTAAAAGATTCTTCTGTGAATCTCTCTCACGAAACCAGTCACACCTCCTGCTGTTCTCTTTCTAATCCTGAGTAACGCTGTGAGGAGGAGACGGAGCCTTGGCCTCAGTTTCCAAAGGTTTTCATCATGTTGTGATTACATGTCACCAACTTGAAGAACAGTCCTGGTTATGTTAAAGCCAGGCCTTATTATCCTGACTGTTTTGGCTGCTAATGCTGATAAATACTAATGAAAAGCAAGAAATATCTTATGTTATCTACATGTTTGCTGATGGTTGATTTTCAGTTTATGAAAGCGAGGCTGTAGATGTGTGTGGTCAAAAGTGTAAAATACGAGATGCCTTTTAAGGTGAATCAATGGAATTCTGTTCCTCTACAAAGCAAGGGACTAGCAAAGGGAACATTCATATCACACATAACAGATTGTAATTAAGATATTATCATTGAAATGTCATTTTCCATGTTGACTTGTTTTTTGGATGTCACTGTAACTTAAAAAAAGATTTACAGTGAAGAGATTGACAAAATGATGATTAAAAAAAGAAAGATGAAGGCCTTGGTTGACAGCAACCCTTGCCCTTCATCTTTTCAGTTTCTCTTCATATGCAGCGAAACAGCTGTTGTCAGTCACTGAGGGTGTGTTTGGAGTACAGGGTCCTGCCAGGATTCGAACCTGGAACATCTGCATGGCCAGGCAGAGGCCCCCCAGAGCACAGAACCAGATGTGTACTCTGCAAACAACCTCAGGACCAGAAACAACAGACTTATTCTGTGCATTAGATATGTCTTATTTAATGGTCAGGTTTCTGCTGACTTGTATGAAAAGGAACATTACGGCCATCTCCACAGTGTATGATGTACAAGTCCACATTAGAAAAAAAGAAAAGAGTGTATCTGTAAACTAATGTCCTCCACTGTGTGTCTGCTAGGTCAGATTTTACCTTGTGCCTGCTTTACACAGGGCAGAGCTTTAACCTTCTTTGTTGGTAACGTCAGCCTGGGGTCATCTACGGTCAGACCCAGCACTGTTCCTGAGGGGAGCTCTCCAGTAGAATAGATGCCTGGATGAATTGCACACTCATGGTTAAACACCTAACCAGATGGCAAAAGTAAGCACTACATGACAAAAAAACAATGATATTTTGATTAAAATAGAGAATAAAACAACAGACCTTTCAGTAAGCGATAGACCTCAGCTTGTTGATGGTGCAGATTCATCTTGTTTTCATCTTTGCAGTGCTCAGGCCACCAGAGGGAAGAGGGCTGGGATTTACTCATTTCCTTAAAAGCAAAAAAGAACTCAAATAAAAACACAGTTCTTCAGCAGAAACACAAATATATTCCAGAGGCTTCATGCTTTTCATGTTGCTACCACCATAATTCTTACATCACAGTCCGTAGCAGCTTCCAAAGTTTCTGCCAGAACAGAATGGGACTGAGGTCCAATCAGGCGATAGCGAACAATCTCCATCGTGAGATCACTGAAACAGATCCATGAGTGAAGAGCAAACAATTCAAATATTTACCATCACCATTTGCGATGACAGTTATATATTCAACAAGCCAAATTTTTCTTCACTTTTCATCTCAATGATATTCAAATCTACACTAACTTTATAACGATTCCAGTTGAGCTCGACTTCCAGGTAACCGGGGTGTTAGGAGATCTGGTTCCATCTCCCAGGATCTTCTTGGCTGGAGGCCCATTGGCATCCTTAGAGGTTCGCTTTCTCTTGGTTCCAGTGACCTGCTTGGCCTCAGTGGTCTTTTCGGGATTAGGCTCTGGTTCTAGGGTGGGAGCAACCTTAGTAGGTGTCACCACTGGAACAACTGGAGGAACAACTGCCTCAGAACACTGGCACACACTTTGTAACTCAGGAAGAAGGTCCTGCAATGGGCACACAGTCACTGGAATTAACCATTCTGCTGACTCTGTCTCTCCAATCATATCATATCTACTAATATATATATGTATCTTCTTATATATATACATATATATATGTGTGTGTGTATGTATAAAACACTGAATGCTGTTGTTTTCATTTTTCATGATGCCAAGGGTTTTAGAAGTCATCAATAATCCATTACATTCCTAAAACACCCTGTACCTTTTTAACAGTGGGATGAGCCCAAATCCACAGCTGTCGGTGGGTTGAGCCTGGTGTACGGGGTCTCCAGAGGAAGGTAACAGGGCCCAGGGGCTGCAACGGGTACTGTCTCGCACTGTACATCACCACACTGCCCTGTCTTTGGCCTGACAGACTCAGCACTGCAGCAAATGTGGGACCTGAAAACACGCATTGCATGCATATAACCACAATTATTTACACTAAACGTTCTAACTTTCACCACTGAAACATTTTGGAATCAAGTGCTGATCTACTCTTTGATCAGATGATTTGTCTCTTAACAGTATGAACCTTATGACTCAAAACACAGAGGAAGGATGCACGGAGAAACTTGGTCCACATCCCCAACATTTCTGAGTACTTTGATTAAAAAGACAGCATGTATTTGCGGTTGGGGTAGGGCGTGCTCTCACCAATCTCCTTGCTTGTCAGCTGTGATAGAGAAGCCAGCAACTTGTCTTCCTCTCCCTGTAGCTCTATGCAGCAGTAGTAAGAAAGGTCCTGGGTCAACAAAACCAACACGCATTTTACTGGCATTGAAACACACTTAACTACAATCCCAATTTTGTAATAAAAACGAATGACAGCATACACAGCAATTTGGTACTGGTTACCTGCAGCAGGCAGTGGCTGCTCATTGCCCTGTAACAAGGCCGGTAGCATTTGTATGTGGGTCTGTCCCCGAGGCAATAGCCCCACTTTTTAACCATGTGGAAACGCTTGGCATGCCAAATGTGCGTCTCCAGCCAAATGTTCTTCCGCTGTCTGCGGTTAAACTCCAGAAGCAGATTCCCATGCCGGCGGCGAGCCTTGCGGCTCTTGCTCTTTGCCTGTTCTTTTTTCTTCTTTGAGCCGCCCTGGAGGCTCTTCTCCCGCTGGAGGAGGAAGGAAACAGAAATGTCACTAAACATGAAAGATGTACTCAGAGAGGGAGAGTGATCAAGATGCTACCTGAATCCAGGCCTCACCATTCTGTTGGCCACATCTCTCAGTCTGCGAGGGAGCCGCTTGGTGTTGTGGCTCATTGCACGTCTTCTCATGTGTTTAGGCAGTGCTCCAAACACATGGCAGCTGCCCGTCGTCTTGGTGACGGCTTTCAGCATGGCGCTCACCTCTGCCGCCCTAGCCCTGGCAAAAGCTCCAGCTACAGACGTTGAAGAGTGATGTTGGGGGTGGTCAGTGAATTTCAAATGTCATTAAAGTGACAGAGACACTGCAATTTGCATTTTATTAGATTTTCCATGATTAGTTTGTTCCATTTTGTGACTTTCTACACGGGACTAATGTTTACTTGAAGGACGGCAGACAAAACTATAAATCTGAACCCAATAGCAATGGATCTAAAAATAAAATCTGATCATTTCCGATAAAAACTTTATTTGCAGTACGTAGTACAGTGTGAATTTGTAAGAGCAGAACAAGGTCTTTACCGGTGATGTACTTAGGCATCTCCTTGTCATAGTCTCCTCCATCTTTCGGATGTCCACGGACCCATCCACTCCGTTGTTGGTGAGGGTTCTTTGGCCTTTCTGTGGATGGATGGATGTCAGATGGACCATCATCACCACCTCCACCTGGGGAAAGATTTTCAAGGTGATCCCAAGCATAAATGAGAATGTCTCCACGGCAGGCAAAACTGACAACTCCATTGGGGCGACAGCCTCTACCTTTTTGTAATCTGATTATTTTAAATCTTGGATTTGTTTAAAGACATAGTAAAAACAGAAATGCTATACGTCTTAAGGTGTTCTTGTACAGTACATTTACCCATTTATATGGTTCGGGCTAAAAACATCCATATTGCTAACGCGATTCCAAAACAAATATGTGTTCCATGAAATCATTCTGAAGGAACTGACACAGAGTAAATCTGGGGTGGAGTGGTTTTAAATCATAGGAGGCCCCCCTCACAAGTTTATTACACTCTTAACGTGCCTCATGACTTTGTCACTGCCTTTATATGAATCCTGTTGACAAATACTGTGCCCTGTACTTAAAAGATGCAGACGCATGCAGCGTCAGGGATAAATTTTACATAGTGACATTGGCAGACTCTGTGAATCGCTGACCAAATTCAGAAACATAATGGACGACTGATCAGATAAACAGGGAAAGAACTGTACCGGTGACGGGGGTGTCTCCTCCGTTCCGTGGGTCGTTGGATGGGTACTGTACACTGACGGGCTGGTTTCTCATCTTCCTCTCCCTCATCTTCACTTTAGATGCAGACATTTTCTACATTAAACAAAAACACGCGTTTGAGACGGCAGCTGTTAGTCTCGTTGCTAGCTAAATAAAAAGCGGACACTCCAAACATACATGAGTTACCGATATTGCCAACGTCAGCTAGCTAACGTTATTCCACGTAAAGTTGTGGTCTTCGTTTAATTAACAAAAAAAGAAACATGTATAAAATTGTTACGCAACATGAGTTCACCTCTAGATTTCCCAGTATGCTCGCACATCAAGCACTTTCTGAAAATGTAAGGGTTTGCTCATTTCCCCGTTAGCTACCATGTGAGTTTTCGCACGCTGGTTGGAGCATTGTTTGCTTCCGGATATGTGCTGTTCGTTGCATTTGTAGGGTAACGGCGCAGCTTAAAGTTATCATGTTAAAACAACCGAATTTCTCATTGAAATTATGTTTTCTTTTCTCACGTCAAGTCTTGATATGAACATGTGATATTTAAATATATCCAGTATTATTATATCCATTACTATATTCAATAGTACAACAAAGGAAAATTTAAAAAAAAAAAACATTTGCGCATCTACAACCACCTTTACAGTAAGGCTGTAAGGCGTTAGTACGTCGTTCAGTGCCTTTGCAGCCCTTCCTTGTTCTTGCTCACTGATCTGTTGCAGCGTTTGTTTCCTTCACTTGGCTTATTTCATATTGACTAAAATGGCTACATTGGTCAGGAGAATTATCAGCACAACAAAAGCCCCTGCTGCTATCGGCCCGTACAGGTGAGAAGAGATTTGAAGTCGGACGGTCAGTCTGAAACTTCAAGTTGTGAACTCAACCTGATCACAGCTGGCACAGTATGGCGTAGCAGTTAAAATAACGTTTAGAGAACACATATTGGTAGGTATGTTAAGAGAGTTGCTGCTGTTGATATGTCAGTTGAATTATCCATGATATTGCCCTGTGTCGTTCACTGGTTGTGATCACTCAGTGAGGTGTGCATTGCAAAGTACAGAAGCAAAGTACACGTTTTTTTTTTTTTAACTTGGATTGCACTTTAGACTTTGAAAACTTTTGAAAGGCAGAACGGTTAAGATCAACAGCAAACTGGCCTCGTATTTTTGTGATTAAGTTTCCTCAATACAGCTCTCTCCAAATTTTAGATGACTTTTCATTAAACAAACAGCTTGTGTGCCAGCTGCTGGCTGACAGTATTTTATTGTAGGCTATTATACATATACAGAGAAAGGGTCTTTATATATAATGTATATTTTGTCTATGGAACAGAAGTGTTAGCCAGATAAGTTGTTCTAATCTTTTAAAACCCTGCTTTAAACACATAGACTTACAATAGTGTCAATAGGTGTGAAACCACGTGGTCGCTGATAAGAGCAAGATAACATATGGTCAAATAAAACTTTTTTTAAAATTCAATTTCTACTGTCTGCTCTCTTTCTGTGGCAGTAAAGAATGCAGGAAAGGAGGATTTCATACTCTTTCTAAAAGAGGTCACTAAGCCTTTAAATCCAGTGCTTTGTTGCTTCTTTTTGTGCGTCTCCCAGCCAGGCAGTACTGGCAGATCGGACCGTGTACATTTCAGGACAGCTGGGGATGGATCCTGTCAGTGGACAGTTGGTGGAAGGGGGTGTACAGGCTCAAACCAGACAGGTAATCCACCATAAAATACCTTCTCATGATTCATTCAGTCATAAGCAATTAGCAATCAAAATAAAAGATGAGACAATAGTTCACTTATCTGCTTAATTCTTTTCCTGCAGGCTCTTGTGAACATGGGTGAAATCCTGAAAGCTGCTGGATGTGGTTATGAGAATGGTGAGGAAAAGTGTCTGTAAAGTATTGCTCCTTGAACTGATCTCTTTGATGTTCATGTGAAAGAGTTTCTTTTTTATTGCAAACCTAAACATACAATTTGTTGTTGTTTCCTGCAGTTGTGAAAACCACGGTGCTCTTAGCTGACATGAATGACTTTACCACTGTCAACGATGTTTACAAGCAGTGTAAGTGTCATTGACTCATTATTTTACTAATTGTTTTTTGTTTTGTTTTATTTGCTACGACTTGTTAGAAAAACAAAACATTTTTGCCACTAGGTGTCACTACAATCCCAGGAACCCACATTAACCCGGTATACATACTGCCCATTGCCTTTGTACACACTGTTCTAATGCTTACCTAGAGTTCACACTATTAAACTGTGATTTGGTTCAAGTGCTCATCTACGGTTATAGACTTCACTCTAAATAGCTTTGCATAAAGTCAATCAATTTTTCCACTATACTTGTATGGACCCTTGTTACTGAGACAATTGTTATCCTCAAATTTGCCTCTTTTTAGTTGTAAAGTATAAAACAGATGCTCAGAAAGTTCATTGCACTGCTACAGGGACTGGGAGAAGAGAGAGAGAGAAAGCTGAGCTGCTACTGCCAATGGCTTACTCCTTAAACTAAATGTCACACAACATACCACATCTGATGTTCCACACACAGCCAAGAAATCTGTTAATTCTAATTGCAAAGACTATGACTTTTATCCATAAGCACCATATTCATTTTGGTGTCGTTTCAGGTCTGTATTAACAGAGAGTTAATAGGAGCACTTTTGCACTCGCAGATGAACACTCCCACTTCTGTGTGCATATAACAGAGCCCGCAGCTAAGTCCTTATTGCACTACATTTGCCAGAGAGATCTTGTCTGTTCGTTGTATCTCTGTTGTGGTTTTTAATAGCTGAGCTTCTGTTGGGAGGGTTCTGTTTCCTTTAGCTGCGTCACAGGTTCAGCTACCTTTAAAGAATTTCCCCTCAGGGATAAATAAAGGAATTCTGATTCTGATGATCATAGTATGTAATAAGTGCAGCACCAGTGTACAGATTACAGAGAAGTTGATGTGCTGTTCTGTTGTGAACAGGGGAAGATGGCTTACATTAGTAAATACATCAGAAAGTACGCAGTTCCCTGTTTACAGAGGACTTTTCTTCATGAACACTTACCTGATACTTAGAACGACAAATACAAAAACTCTCGCAAACTGGGTTACAAAACAATATGACGTGTCAGGTGTGACTAATGACATTAATGGCTGCTTGTGTAGACTGACATGGGTGAAGCCCCTGATTAGTGTTATTAGCTACACCTGTGCTTTTCCTAGGCTTTTTATTTTATATTAATCAGTGGCACAAAGTAGCAGAATGAGCATTTCATTTTAATGTGTTGCTGATTGTGTCTTCACATCAGAGGTGGAAGACACTGATAATAGGTTTTTAATAAAGTTCAAATTAAGTTTGAGCTCATTCTTAATATAGTCTGTGTCATATCAACATGTTTAAATACGTGTGTGTTGGTAACCTAATCCTGCTGAATCTTCTGCTGTCTCCAGTCTTCAGCTCTAACTACCCAGCCCGAGCTGCTTACCAGGTTGCTGCTCTTCCCAGGGTCAGTGTTTGATGAAGACTCACACTTCTTTCCATTGTTTATGCTGGGAATTTAAACTGAAGTCCTCCTTGTATCCCCCCCCCCCCCCCCCCCCCCCCCCCCCCCCCCTTTCTCTTTCTCTCTCTCTAGGGTGGATTGGTTGAGATAGAAGCGGTTGCTGTATTGGGCCCTCTGACCAATACTCAGTAACATGTAAATCTGTCAAGCGGTAAAAGCTGGAAAACCACAATGACAGTACATTTTTACAGTCTTGAAGAATTTCTAGAACTGATAAACAACCTTTCTGTATAACATTAATCTGTTTCATTTGCAGATGAGTCACAGTTTGTGAGGTATTAAATTAATTAATGTGTCATCATCAGTCAGGCTCAGTACACTTTCTCCTCTCTCATTCACATTGATAAGACGCATTTGCAGACACCACAACATCTTGAATTCCCCCTGCTCACATTTCCCCTCAGGCATAAATAAAGGAATTCTGAATGTGACAGTAGCTGTTAAGTGCTTGTCTCCTCTTACACTACCAAGTGAAATACGCTGCCAGCCATGTTGTGACCTGCCATACCAGGTGATAGATGATCAAATATAACTAAATAATAAATGTTTTTAATTTGCTTATATGGCGTTTGTTTCCTTGATATCAACAAAACTATATATAAATCATCACTTGGTGATGTGACTTGCTCTTTTCTTGTTGTGAGTAGTGATTAGTGATTAGTTCTCTTTGACATGTGTTGATGCCCCCAGCCAGGATTGTGAAGCATGGAAAACCATTTTTACATGATGACAGTATGGGTTATGCCACAGAGCATGGTCAAAAGTAGATCATAGATTACAGCAGCCCTACTCTAACCTTTGTTGTAATTAGTTTATGGCATAGGGGGTTCATCAAAAATATTATTTTAACGTGACTTATACAGAAAAATAATCCTCCTAGAGAGACTCCCAGAAACCCTCTCTCACAATGGAAAAGATTCAACTTTGCAACCAAGTTTATATAACTAGGATAGGTTAACAAATGCCGTGGAAGGCTTTTATTCCATCCAATCAATTCTTCTGTCTAGTCTAAAACAACTTGCCCGTTAAGTAATGTGGAATATTAACAACAGTCTTCTTTTTTCACTCGCGTGCTCCAGGGTCACACACACTACATTGTGTGTGTGGTTTATTATGCTTATAGGAGAAACAGGGGAAACACAAGGCTGAGTTATGAATTCATTTTAAATGGTATGAAGTCGAGCCTGGGCAGGTTTTGTGCACGCATTATTATTAATAATTTAAATCACAGAGTTGTGCAGTGGGGCGGCATGGTGGTGCAGTGGTTAGCACTGTCGCCACACAGCAAGAAGGTTCCAGGTTCGAGGAAACCCAGGCTCTGTGTGGGTTTTCTCTGGGTACTCCACCCGCCTCCTACAGTCCCAACAACATGCACATAAGGTAAATTGGCTACAAGTTGTGAGTGTGTGCATGTGTGGTTGTCTGTCTTTGTCTGTCAACCCTGCGATTGACTGACCAGGGTGTGTCACTTGAGAAAGCTGTGAGACTGTAGATGAAAAACATCTGTCTTAATGGTCAGTCCTGTAGCTTTGGATAATGTCAGTGACTGACTGTCTTTCACCACTCTAATGTACACCTCAGCTGTCTCTACATGCATTGGAGTTTTAAAAACACAGTCCCATTTCATTTAAAAAAAAGCACATGTATTAGTCAGTAAAACTTTATTCTGTACACTACGTTAGCAGAATCATAGACAAAGCTCAGGAAATGAATATAGTACAGATAAAGAAATGGATGAAAAAAGATACAACAAACAAATTACATCAAAACAAATTTTTGTTCCCACAAACATCCATCACATCTTAGGAAGGTGATAAAATACACTGTTTTTAACACAGCACGTAGAACTAATAACAATTTAAAAATCATGTCCACTATGGTAGTTAATCTCTTACTGTGCTACACATGTACGTGCTGCACTCAAACCAAAACCAATGTGCATGTGACATCAGCCTTGCCAAGCTTTACGATTCCTTTAAATTTGTAGTTCAAAGTGACTTTCTTTTCAGGAAAATAGTTTTACCTGCCAGCTAGAGACCAGCTGCACAATTTGGCTTCATGGAACAGCCAGATGACGTATCAGTACTAGGATCATCTGCATCCTCAGTTTGGCCATGATTTATTATGTCATTACTGATCTTTTTAACCATCTGCATGCATTTTCTTCTTTATGCAAAGTGCTGATCAGTATTACACTGTACACTCTGTTACTCAGCATTTAGTACTGTCATTCCTATATTAATTAAATGAGCCTTATTAGAAAGGCTGCAACTAAATAATGTGTAAACACCAAATAGTTTATGGCAGATTTTAAATGTGATCCTGTAAAATCAGTTTCATATTGGTGATAAAAATTACAATTACACTGGCAGTGTAATCCTGTGTTGTTCACTCACCCAGTTAGGTGTTTCCGTCACCTCAAGCTCTTTGCATAATTTTATTCACAGTTGTGTTTGGCTTGTATTCCTCAGCAGCAGCTATATTAAATACTCAAGGATTTTCTTCACAAACATCCTTTCCTGGTTCACCACACTGTCACAACACATCACAGATTACACAGGATATTGCACCCTTGTGTCTCATCCTGGTGTTTTTATAGTATTTTCTTTGCACAGGCCTGCATGTAGATTATGTGGCTCCAGGCACGTAAGGTCTCAGTAGAAAAATTAGTTTATATTTACAAATATAGGAAAAATCCTGATCTTTCCTAAATGACATGTTATTAAGGCACAATGCATATTAATATTTCTGGTGTACAGTTTGGTGAGCGCTGAGGAGACAATACAGAAAATGTGGTGTTTGTTGCTTTGTCTTGTTTTTCTTCCAGTTGCCTTAAAATGGTAGCTTTGGGTTTTTTGTTACTTTGGTGAATCCCTTCTCTCTGAAAGAAAAAAAAAGAAGAATCCTAAGATAGCTGACATACCTTCTACTATTTATATTCAGTGTTTTAAGAGTATGTATAGCATCTAAAGTTACACTGGAGACTCAGCTGATCCTTTAATGTTTGCACTGGGTTAAAGTGTGGTTTGTGGTTGTGCTCTTACCAACTCAGTCCTCCTTTTTGGCTTTCTCACTCTCTGTATCCTGAGAAGCCTCAGCCGCTGACACCACTGCACGCACACACACATACACACACACACACACACGCATTAAGAGGAAATCAATAACTGACATTTTCATTCAATACAAACCACTTTTAATCCACAGAAGAGAAGTGAAGCACAAACTTTCCAACTTAGCCACATCTGGTTCTACTGAACTGGTTTACTAGTGATTTACCTGGCCTCTGAATGAACACACGCACATACACACACAATGCTGAGTCTCCAGGGAGAAGTCTCATAAAAGTTATGCAATATAGCTTCCACACCAGACCAGTATTTTGCACATGCTGCCTGGAGGGGCATCTCTGCCCTAAAAGTACAGCATGTTCTCTGAGAGTCAAGAGTGGGGTGCTGGCTGTCATGAAAACCACGAGCCTCTGCCCCTTACACAAGGCACCTGACCACTGGAGGTAGTGCACATTGAAGAGTTCATTTGCAGAATACACAGGGGAATTGGCACTGATTTTCAATTGTTTTAGTAGTCAGTTTCCACAATAAAGTCAATAAATCTACAGAGTGTATACTGTGGGTATCTCACAGACTTTAACCAGAGAATCACTGGCATGTTGAAAAGGTGTAAAAATCCATATATTGTAGCCGGGCTTGAAAACAGTGCTCTGTTTCTGTCTGTATGTGAGACAATGGCTTAAGCACTGGTGAGGAGAAAGTACATGGCATTTTTTGTGATTAGTTAAGTTTCCACAAAATTTCTTTTACCTTCTTTAACATCAAAACATTTTAGTGCGAATTTTATTTGATTACATAATCCTAATTAAATGCAATCCGCCACTACCTAACCTTAAAGTTAGCATTATATCAACATTAACTAGCGTCAGCCTCAACCTAAACGCAACATGGCGCCGTCTGCTGCCTCACGTGGATGAGAATGACTTGTGATCACAGGTAAGCGTTGAATGAGGATGAGTGTTTTATGAGACTGTGGATCTTTCTGATCAATCTGAAGAGCACCTAGGTGTGCCTGTTCCACATTCTATCATCAAGTGTGTCCTGCACTGGCCATTGGCCTGGTCGTGGATTTGGCTCAGTCTAACCTTGCCTTGGTCTTGGTCTTACCTTTGTCTCAACCCCTCAAAATGATCCACATTCTTTACTTATATTTTATTATTTTCAGGTATCAGAAAATTTGTCATTGTAATATGTATATTCAGTGATATTGATGGTCTTCTGTACATGTGAGATCTACTGTGCATCTGTCCTGGGTGAGGGATTCCTAGATCAAGAGTCTAAGGACAGATACCTTATAACCAATACACTTTATACCCAATTTCCTCCAGGGATCAATAAAGTGATAAAGTATTTCTGATTCTGATTACAGATTGAAAAGCCCGCTGAGGCACCATGATTTGTGATTTTGGGCTATATAAATTAAACTGACTCTCTCTTCATACTGAATATTCTTTAGAATGAGCCCTGAAATGGTTTTACTTCAGATTTTTGCATTAAGACTGCAATCCAGCAGGCTTGTAGAGCATTTATGCATTGTCTTAAGTAACTCGAATCAGCAGGGCATGATTAGTCTGTAGTCAGTTCACAATAGAGTACAATGAGTGAGAGTAGCGTGACTGGAGCTGTTGTGCTGACAACATGCTCCCACTATAATCAACACACTCAAGACAAGCCTTCATTTCTCACTCTGAGAGTGTGTAGCTGCTTTCTGTTTCTCACACTGTGTTGTCTGTTCAGTCTTGCGGCTCAACAATATCCTGTTTATCCTGTCAGCTCCAACTAATCACACTAGTACAGACGGGAACCTATGTGAAGGACTGTTTATTAGCAGAAAGGTCGAATGGTTTACTCAGAGTTTGGTGTTGCTAACCGTGTGTGTGTGTGTGTGTGCTGGATACGCACTGAGTTACCGATGGCAGCACCTTCAAGAGGGTGATAAAAGTGTCTCTGAAGAGAACAATCATACTTTGGCCATATGTGTAGCAAGTAGATGGATTGAACATTATGACCAGTGAAGGACCATTGTTATATGGATGTAAACAAAATCCTCTTATCTGTGTGCACAACACTCAGTTTCGTCTGCCTTTCTTTCTCTGTCTCACCTCTTTCTACTTGTTTATACGTGCTTAGTGCCTAATGCATGTTTGCATACATTCCCCCAGCCATTCCAACCAGTGGCAATGCCTAACTGTTTGGAAGGCTGACAGTTTTTGGGTGGAGGTCAATCTGTCAGAATTTGTCCATCATGCCTTATCAAGCAGGTTAAAACATAGTATGATGCCTTAAAGTCAAAGTTAGTATGACAGGTTTTCAAACAAGTAAACCCTTGAGCCTAAACCCTGTCATCATCTCTCCTTAACAATGGCAGCCATCGCTGGCTCTAATCCTATCGTTGTCATCCTTCAGCCATTAATACTTGTACTCTGGAGGAAATGTGGCTGTGCTGCATTCTGTCAACAGTCATGTGTAGAACACAAATTAAAATATGCTTTAAATAGCTACAGAGATACTGCTGTGGGGATCTGTTCACCTTTCTGTTAGTGCTGTAAAAAGATTATTTAAAAGAGAGGGAATTGAGTTATTTCTTTATTTTACTATGCAAAGAAAACTATGTATAATTACTGACAAGACAGGAAGAGCAGTGTAGAGGTGTCGGAGTTTCATACCTGCAGGTGCTGACAATGCTGCAGAGTCTCCTGGGGAGGACTCAACCACAGGAGCCTCTGCAGGGGCTGCACTGTCTGCCGCTGACTCTGTGGCCACAATTGCTGCTGGAACCACTGCTGGACCTGCTTCTGAAGAGGCTTCCAAAACCTCTGATGTAGGTGCTGGAGCCTCTACCTCCTGGACTGGCTCAGCAGCAGCTGATTCAGCTTCTTGAGCAGGAGCAGAGGTTTGTTCTGAGGGCATCTCTGCAGTCTCAGCAGGAGCCACAGAAAGTGCTAGTGCCTCCTCAACTTCAGGCTGAGGTTCAACTTGAGCGTCAACTGAGGCTGAAGATAATGGAGGCATCTCTGGAATAGTTGCTACAGCAATCTCTGTATCTATTATAGGCTCTTTTGCCTCTACAGGTGCTGAGGATTCACCTGGGGCTGCACCCTCGATTGGGGCTGGTACTGAAGCTTCTCCAGAGGCTGCACCCTCACTTGGTGCTGGTGCTGCAGCTTCGTCTTGTTCTGAGGATTCACATGGTGTTGCTGGGGCAGGGACTTCTGCAACATTGTCAGCTGGAGCCTCTGCCTCTACAGGAGCAGCCACTTCAGCAGGGACCTCAGCCACTGCAGCTGTTGTCTCTTCCATAACTACTGGGGCCTCTGCTGACTCAGACACAACAGGTTCAATGGCGGGGGTGGCAACTTCAGAAGAGGCCTCGGCTGGCACAGCGATCAACTCCTCAACAACAGGAGGAGCCTCTACCTGCACAGCTACAGCAGCAGGGGTCTCCTCTTTAGCCTCAGTGAGGGCTTCGACATCAGGAGCAGCCTCAGACACTACAGTTTCTACAGGGGCAGCTTCCTCCACAAGGGGTAGTGCCTCCACCACCACTTTAGCAGCCTCAGGTTCAGTGGCGGCTTCAGCTGAAACAGCAGCCTCTGAAGCTGGCTCTGCAGGGGTAACAGGTTCTGGTTGGGGCTCAGGAGCAGCCAGGAGGTCCTCACCAGAGCCAAGATCCTCTTGGGCCTCCATGGCTACTAACACACCCTCTGCCTCGTCATCGGCACCTGGTTGAAGATCATCTGGTAAGGCGGTCTGGACAGGCAACTGCATCTGGTCCTCAATGGTTTGTGCATCTTCTGCGATAATACCGTTTCTGACTGCTGTCAATACAGGAATCATAAAGGAAGAGCTTGATTAGGATTTACAAGCATGTGGTACTTATCAATTTTCATTAGTGCGTTGGGCTAGTAATGCACCGCCAATCTGCTAAACAGTTACTACACAACAACACTGAGCAATGAAAGAGCTTTCAAGAAGACTCCTTATGTGACTGAGCTTGAAACTTCTTAGGGGGTCCTTGAGCTAATCTATGCATTGAATGGTTTTGTTAATAAATGACCACATTTGCTATGACAACATCAGCTTTAGAAAATGGAACCGAGACATTCAACCATACAAGACTGAACTGATATGATAGGTGAAAAAAATAAAATTCTGACATAAACTGGTTTAAAAAGGGTAATCTGTTTTATTCTTATGTCAGGAGAATGAAGCATTACATTAACCTTCTAATCTAAAAAGCAACACATATTGATGTGAATGTGGACAATAATTTATAGATGTAAATTAAATCCTATTGCACCAAACATATAAAACCATAAACACAGCAAAGCAGCAGCTTTACTCAACATGGAAGGCTGGAGATAGGAAATAAGGCAATAAGGCACACTGAATGCGTGATACAGAAAACAGCCTTTAATTTCCGTAGTTGAAAATATGATTCTTTGAAGCCTGCATTTTCCTAAAGCCTTGAGGACATGCAGGTCAGTCTCAGGGGAAATAAAAAACACGTGACTTTCCTTGCCTGTGGGGAGACACCCTACTTTCACTCTCATCCCCTGACCTCTGCTCTCATAACTGTGGATGTGAACAAGACATCTGGCCTTGGCTGAACAATAGATGAGGAACAATAGAGGGATTGGATATTTAAAACTGAAAAGTCACTAACTGCAATACACATTTCAGTTACAGGAATCTCAATGGCAGAACAGAAGCTTCTGAAGTGTCTTTTATCGAAGTTCCCCTCAGTAGTATTTCACAGCTAACTTCTTTGCAAAAACACTTTGTTCACAAATGACACAGACCAGAAGCTGAATGGGCGGATAGTTTGGACTCTGCAGCTTCCTGGTTTTACTTGTCTGTCAGGAGTGATAAAAAGAGTTGAGAGTGATGGGTGGAAGGGAATGTGAAAGCCTGGCAACTCAAATGAAAACGAGCCAGTGCAAGAACAACCAAACTTGTTTATGTAAAATGAAATATTTATAATGAGAGTATAGAATTGTAAAAGCAGAAGTTTTTAGACAGGTGTTTTCACAAGATTTAAATCCTTACAATGTTTTTGACTTAACACAGTTTCCTTTCATAGATTTCAAACATGTGCTCTGTTAGTCTCCACTTAATCAGAAATCCACCTCATACTACAACTATAGCAGTGAATACAAAGGTCAGAACTACTGTTGAAAAGTGTGTTTGGGTCGAGACAGAGACAGTCTCCCCAGGCATGGATGACTTGTGTGTCAACATGATTTAGCAGCCAGAGATGACAGAGATCGCAGTCAAAACAGTTCCAGAGGGGAGGGAAGGGGACAGACAAGGGGCCCGGACAGGGGATGGGACCAGTGGTGCCTTGGATGGCATACAGCTGGCTTGTTAGACAAGCTGTACACAGTATGATTTAAACCTCCACCCATTCGGTCACATTTAGAGAGCCTGCCTGGGCAAAGAGTACAATAAGTGGTTTCTTGTTGGGGTGATGTAAGAGCCTGGAAAGGAACTCCAGCTTCTCCAGGTGACCATAGCTGGCTGGCGGAAGAGACAATGCCCTGACACAAGCATTGCACAGTGACATAGTGGAAGATGAAAATGCTGTACGTGAATACACACTAACTATCAATTTGCTTACTTTCCTTAAAAATACTATTTGCTACCATTTAAACTATTTCTTTTTGGCTCAAGCAATCACATGCACTAAGACACACTATGTAACAAAGGCTGTAATCGTCATGCCATGTGTATGAGGGGAGATGTGGTGAGAACATACTGTACATGGAGCCGTGCCTGGCATGACATAGCCATGTGCCAGTAGGTTGGAGCCATGAATAGACAATCATGTTTTGTGTCAGGCCTTTTGGTGGGCAGCTTGAACACAGAGTCCATAAGCATATGCAAAGGTTTTGGGAAAACCTTTGCATATGAACTTTAGAACCATGAAGAAGAGACACATTATCTGTTGGCTCTTTGATTGTTTGTGTGTGTAAAAATACTTGAAGTCACAAATCAGGCTAATGCCCAGTGACAATAAACAGGTTGGGTTGCAATTCTCGCCTCAAGGTGCAGATAGACTGTAACACACTCCGAGCTGACTTTCACACTGTAGGAGTTGTATCCAGGTTTAACCAGTCTAGGTTCTAGGTGTGCTTAGCCTCATGTAATGACGTCTCATTTCATCAATAAGTCACGCTATGCCATTTTTAACACCACATCAAGCTAGACATGACAAACTAAAAATACATACCAACCACTTCAAGGAAAGTGGGTGAACATGAATAATTCTCTCCATAAGGTACTGTAGTATGCTGTATGGCAGAGGACTGTGGGAAAGCACACAGTGTACCAGAGCAGTACTCACAGTCCTCAGCGAGACCTGACTCAGTAATGTAAAACAACGACTGTATACTTCATGAGAGCATATATAAAGTTTATTTCATGCTCATCACTTACAAGAGACAAACAAACACACAACGATAAATGAAAGTGAAAATGAAACTTGAAAATATTTGAACTCTCCATAGGCAATTAGTACTTACCCACTGTATCTCCATTGCTCTCCTCTGGCTTTGAACCTGGTCTTTTCTCTTGATCCACAGTCTGTGCACTGGATGAGGAGCACCCCATGTTTGAAAGCAAGAGCTGAGATGAATTAATAAAGACTTGGACCTTGTTATTGAAGCAAAGACAAGTCCACACTGCTCTCTGTTAGCAAAGACAGAGACTGTGTGGCAGGCAAAACATGGACAGCTATCGCTCTTCCTCTGGTCTCTTTGTGTGTTTATGCATGGCCTGCTGCCTTCTTGTCCAGTATCTGTAGTGAGAACACAGCTGAGCAGTGCGGTCACTTCTGCTGAATGTTCCCTGACTGCCTCCCGCTCACAGTCACACTATTCATACAAGAGGAGGAGGCAAGCATGTGCTGGAAGTGAGTGTCCTCCCCTTCATAGGAGTGTTCCCTCTGGAGGACATCCACCACCTGGTGGCAACATTTAGGGTAGCACATGTACAATGTACATACGTATGTCTTTATTAAGTGGTTCTTTTGTTGTACTGTTTTTGTTTCAGGGAAGGTGTGGTTATTACTTGACTGAACAGCCTACATTAATTTCATGACAAATAAAATTTAAATATCCCTCATAGTGAACCTAATACCTAAAAAAAGACAAACTCCAAAATGTTCAATATAAAATGTTTACTTGTCAGTTTATTGTACACAATCATTAATTTGATTGGCATTACATAAAGAAACTTACAGAAAACAATACATTATGTTGTATACAAAAGTGTATAAATAGCTTCAGTAGAAAGCATTACATTTGCATATGCTTGAGAGTAGCCTGTCAAGCAGGATTAAAAGGATCCTCTGAGTGTTACACTATAGGCTGGGACGGGGACGGGGATGGGGACGGGGGGTCTTGTCCTTTTATTTGAGCACAAGTTGATTCTCGAGTGTCTCCAGCTTCTTTGACATGGCTTCAAGTAGGCATGTCAAGGAAAGAGATGCAGATACAGATACAATGAGGACAGCACCAGAATCGGTCATATACTAAAGAGAATTTCAATAACATGAGGCTTTTAAAAAAAGTCTCACTAAACAAATTAAGGTAATACAAACTGGCAAAATATCTGTCGTTAATGTAATCCTTTTGTACAATGTATAGTCACTTACAGGTACGTAAGGTTAAGTCCATTTTTGTTTGTACTTTTCTGAAGTGTGTTTTATGCTACTTCATAATTCTACTCCACTGTATTTTAGAGGAAAATATTGTAAATTTTACTCAACTTGTTTGATAGCTTTATCTTAGTTACTTATCAGATGTAGATGCTGCAGCATTAAAGGGATGGACTTGTAAGCATGTTAATACTTTTGTACTTTTACTTGAGTACAGTTCTGAGCACATGCCATTAGCCTGTACCACAGTATTTTTGGCCATATTGTCATTTTTAAGTGAAAGATGTGACCATTTTTCCACCACTGTGTATACTGTGTATATTCTTTTCAGTGTATGACTTGAACCTCCATGTAAGGCCAGAAGAGCTATATTATTTTGGTTAAATGTGTTTGAGTTAACACACACACTGACATTACAGGCACATTGAAAATAAAAACCCCGTGTTATCTGCTGTGCCTGACTTGCTTAGCTCCTCACAACCTGTGTCCCAATTAAGGCAACAGCCACATTTCCTCCCAAAGTACTCAGTACTCTCAGGAACTACTTCTTGAGAAACTGCATGGTTAATTTGGCCCATTGTTCCCGTCCATGAGGTAAATTAGTCGACTATTGTATGAAAAAGCAGCAGCTGTTATTTTCACTGTGTTTTTGTGAGCCACTATATTGCATCACAGCCTGAACTTTGGTATCTGTTGCATGCTTTCTTCTGTAACTCCATGTTCATGTTTCAAAGCACAATGAACCAGTAAGCTGCAGATGTTTAAAAATGGTAGCTGAAGTCAAATGCTGCAAGCACTCCACCAGTTAGAAATGTTCAGTGCTGCAAGCCCCACCCCCAAAAGTTCCTGAGCTTTTGTACTATTCCCCCCCGAGCAGGGACATTCTGAGGGTAAAATAATGCCACTGGCACTTCACTTAAACACAAACACAGAATAGCACAGCTGACACATAAATTGCTTTTGGTCTCTTCATTGCCATTGCTCAGTGTGCCCTGGAAAAGCATTTTTAGATTCAAATACTGCAAAACTGTAATCACACAAAATCTGCACATATTATGTTCTTTCTCTTGAGTTTTTGCGTGTAGCTGTCCACTCATTTGCACTGGAGAATCGCAGAGGCACATCTGCTCAAGATTACCAAAAACAACATACATGTTAGCCTAACTGTGGAGCCAACAGTCTTTTAAAAAAGGATATTATTCTGCATGAGGTTCTTCAGCTTCTCAGTGACCTGGTTTTGAAACATTATCACGTTCTCACACTGGCACATGTTTTCATCAGAGGGTTTGTCTGTTGGGAAAGACAAAATGAGATGAGAAAATCTTCCTGACCTTGGATCAGTTTTTTTTCTTTCTTACTTCACCCTATCTCTTTAAAACTTTCCCTGCAGGTTTTCCTTCCTGTCTCTGCCTGTAGAGACTGTAGTACATGTGGTTGGGATACACTTGAGAGTGCAGAGCAAAAAGGACCAGTCAGTAACGCGATATGTTTTTGCACAGTGTTCCTAACTAAAAACATTAAGAACTGCTCAAATCAGTCATCATCATAGCAGCAGCAGGTGGCAGTGATGCACCATTTATATAGAAGAAAATGTTTTCAAGAAACTGGCATGCAGGACTGAGATATAGATAAAATAGCACCGAACAGTGTCATCAGTAATATGCTGAATTTGATTACGAGTACTTTATAACAGTTCTGGAAGTAAAGTACCTGTGCACATCCTGGACTTGAGCTTCTTTGTAATTTCTGCCATGTTCTTAAAATCTTTAGCATAATAAAGGTGCTTCTCATCGGGCTCTGAAGCTATTTCTCTCAGCTCCTGTTCAATGGCTTTGCCGACACCCAGAGCGTATATCGTGACCCCTGAAAAAAAGATACAGGAAACTCCTACTAGAAAGAACTTAGATTGATTAAAAGTTGCAGTGCATCTAAATGGTGAGGCAAGACAGTAAGTATACCAGAGTTCTTTGCTTTACTAGCCCATTCGGACACATCATCCTGTGATCTCCCATCGGTAAACACAATGCTGACACGTGGGATGTTTGGCCTGGCTCCCTCTTTAGCTGAGAAGCTGAACTCAAACATGTGACGTAAGGCTGAGCCAGTCATGGAGCCTCTCCCCATGTATTGCATTCGGGACACGGCCTGTTTGATGCCCTGGGCTGTGGTGTACTGGCCCAGGGAGAACTCTGCACGCACTTTGGTGGAGTACTGAAGAAGGCCAACATGCGTGCCTGTCCTGGAAATGTCCAGCGAGTCCACAATGCTGTTAACAAACTGCTTGACCAGCTCAAAGTTGGCAGGGCCCAGACTCTTAGAACCATCAATAACAAAAACCAGATCCATGACTCCATCGCCACACTCTGGCTCTGTCACATACAAGGAAATAAAATACACGTTTTATGGATTTTCACTTAAATGCTGAGACACGGGGTCTATTTCAAAGGTAGTTGAGATCATACTTTTGCAGCTCTTTCCATCTTCAGCCAACGTGAATCCTTCAAAACACCTGCAGATGTAGGACTCGGTGGTGCTGACACACTGGTGTTCACAGCCATGGTCCACCGTCTGACACAGATCCAGACCTGTGAGTTTAATTGTAGGAAAACAAGTTTTAGTATGATGTTTCACTTGTACAATATATTGTGAAAGGCTCTGATTTGTTGGAATCATTATGATTGCAAATTCTGACCAATAATGTTACCGCAAGCATGAGTGCTCTGTTTTCATCATCACCATTATTATTAGACTCATAAGTATCTGACATGCTGCGAGGTGGTAAACACACACAAAATATCCCCTTAATCCGCAGGGGGGAGGGGAAGACATAGAATTTTCAGTGACAGCTGGGATTATTGCTTACCTCACAACTGGCTCAAAATTCATTCAAAATGATGTAACATGTAAATACCGGAAGAGGGGACAGAGAGGGTCACAACAACATGCTGATGGAAAATTAGATTCTGAATTTTGTTCATTTTGCCTCACACAGATATCAGTTCCGTCTTTTCTATGCTGTCAAGTGTAGCATTGTAAGGCATCATTTAAATCATCAAATGAAATTAAATTAAACCATTTAAAGCCTCCACACTGAGTTACTCACAGCAGGAAAAGTAACCAGATTCACACCTCCAAATTATTTATTGCATGTCATCTGTTGTAAGGCAGCTCTTCTGTAGTATCATGTCAAATCAGCAGCTTTGAATATTTACATTGCATCTTTTGGTTGAGGTTCACTGATGAGTTTGGACTCACTCTGACATGTTTTTCCATCAGGTCGGAGTGCAAATCCATTTCTGCATTTACACACACATGAATCCTCCGTATTCACAAACTCCTGCTCACAGCCATGTTTCCCATCAGCACAATGGTCTATCCCTGCAGGAAACAGTCAGCGAGTAATTACTGAATACATGAAATAACTTTTAACTGTTTTCCAGTCTGACCCTTGGATTACAGTTTCCTCTGTTGCTACAGTGAGCATGCCTACTGTAACAATACTGAAAAACGGGGAATCTACAATAGTTACTGCCACATTCCACATGATGTAATAAGACATCTTAACGAAGGAAATGTTAAGGAGGAAAAGAGGAAAAAGCACAGGACACTTACTCTTGCAAGTTTTCCCATCAGGTCTGAGAGTGTAGCCTTTCCGGCACTTACATACACAAGCATCCTCTGTATTCACAAACTCCTGTTCACACCCATGGGTGCCATCAGCACAGTGATCAATCCCTGCAGGAAACAGGTGAGGAGTATTGCTTAGAAAACGTTTTGCTCCTCTGGCCAAGATCTGCACAAATCTTCTCAGACAGATTATGTCAAATTTACTGGGCACATTTACGGTGGTGGAAGCATCTCATTGGCAGATACTATGCTTTTTTTTTTTTTGCTACATTTGTCTGACAACTTTAGGTGCTAGTTACTTTTGAGATTACAATTTTTTAATACCCTTCCTGTCCAGACATTTGTCATAAACTGAAGGATTAAGTGTTCCATTGTGGTTTTTAAAATAAATAAACCATAAAAACCACTAATTATAAGCATCATTAATGCAGCAGTAATATTAATCCAAAAACATCAGATACATCGTAAAACACTGACAGGGAACATTTTACTGCACTGTGAGTACTTTTGATTTTCATACTTGAAGTACATCTTGTTGATAATACTAACATACTTTTACTTAAGTAAGGTTTTTGAATGCAGGTCTTTTACTTGTAGTGGAGCATTTTCACAGCGTGCAGTAAATAAGCGTAATATCACTGCACACTTAGCATATGTTCCTCTCCTGCATTCTTTCTATCTTTCAGCTGTATCAGTGAGCACAGTGATTCTGACTCCAGAGGGCTAAATAACCTGAGACATGGATCTAAATGTAATAGTTTTTCCTGTACAGCCCCTTAATCTATGACAGCATCTGAAATCTTTCCAAAAGTTATCAGCATAGTTATCAGACATCATATTGTTGCTCTCTCCCACAGACACACTGTTTAGACAACCTTTTAGAAACCCAGTAACATAAAGGATTTGAATGGATACAGGATTAGACATGTTGTGACACCTTTAAAGGACACTCACTCTGGCATGTTTTCCCATCAGGCCTGAGTGTAAAGCCTTTTCTGCATTTACACACACAGGAGTCTTCTGTGTTCATGAACTCCTGTTCACACCCATGGGTGTCATCAGCACAGTGGTCAATCTCTGGGTGACATAAAGAGTAGCGGACAGAGATTGAAGAGATTAAGTTTTGCTTTGAAGTATTGTTTTGATGTTACCCTACACACAAATGACAATTCATTACCAGGGCAACTATTAAAGCATTCGACTTTAATATGCACTCAAAAGTGACTGCATGACTTTAGAACAACTGTTGATTTACCTGAATATTACCACAAGATGAAAGCACTTACTGCTGCAGGTCTTGCGGTCCACATTGAGGACATAGCCCTTCTTACACCTGCAGAGGTAGGACTCTGGAATGCTGACACAGTCATGCTCACAGCCATGATTCCCCAGGTCACAGTAGTCTATTCCTGAGGAATAAAAGGATCTCCTATCAATGCTACAGTACTTCACCTTACCACAAGCTACTACTTTCAGCAATGTCACTGCTTTCTTTAACATTACATGGTCTTCTACTAGCCATGTAGCTGTGATTCCTAGGATATGTATTAATCGTTATCACTGTAGATCTGAGTGCCTTTTAAATGAACATTATCATATACAAGAGCAAACAAGAAAGAAATTCAGAACCAAGAAAGAAATGAGAAATTCACAAGAAAGACAAAATTTTAACAAAAGAAAAAGAGAAAACCATGATTCATTCATCAAAAATGAAAATCTGCTTCCAGAAAGACTCTGGTAAAGGTGCAGATTTGTGAACCCAAGACAGGAAAGATCAAATAGTCGTTCTTGTTTTTGTCAGTGATACTACGACACCTTGGATAGCCCTGCACTTTTCAGCAGCTGCTCGGGTGATTGCAAAAGCACACTTCCTCCAGGAAATCTCCCCCACTTTTCTTTCTGTTAACATCCACCAGAGGAGCAAAAGGCACCTTTTCCAGCAGTGGGTGGAGGGACATCACTGGCAGGAAGAAAACTGACTCTTATTTGGATTTGGAGGTCCAGCAAAAATACAGTACACCATGTTTGAGTCACCAAACACTCTTTCCTCAAGATATATTTCAAATTAAGAATTAATATTGTACAACAATATCCTGAAAAAATGATGGCAATGTAGTTTTGTACACTCACATCATGGACTGTGTATAAGGAAATAAAAAATAAAAGACCTGCCGAGCTGGAGAAAAGTTGTGCAACATGTTTTTTACTTTGATGGACTATGCATTGCAATCATCTGCTCCCTGTTCTCAAAATTATTATCTCCCAAGTAGAGGTTTAATTACAAACATCCATCCATCCATTTTCTATACCGCTTATCCGTCAGGGTCGCGGGGGAGCTGGAGCCTATCCCAGCTGACTACGGGCGAGAGGCGGGGTACACCCTGGACTGGTCGCCAGTCAATCGCAGGGCCAACACACAAAGACAAACAACCACACACTCTCACACTCACACCTAGGGGCAATTTAGAGTAGCCAATTAACCTAATGTGCATGTTTTTGGTATTGTGGGAGGAAGCCGGAGTACCCGGAGAAAACCCACACAGGCACAGGGAGAACATGCAAACTCCACATAGAAGGGCCCAGACCGAGATTCGAACCTGGAACCTAATTACAAACAAATTTATTAAAATGCAGAATACAGTAACAAAAAAAGTAAAGTAAGTAATGGAAGAGATCACTAGTCATGGAGAGGGAGAGAGGAGCTCCTGTTAAAGGAAGAAAAATTACTGTTGCATGTCTTCAGGTCTATGTTGAGCTGATATCCTGGACGACAGAGGCACTCGTAGCCATCAGGGATGTTGACACAGATGTGTTGACAGCCATGATCCACCTCAGCACACATATCCTCAGCTACAACAGTGACAACATGAAGAGAAATTCAACAGTGATCTACAGTGGAATTTGCAGAATTAATGAATTAAGTGTTTTGGGGCCACACAGTGGTAGCAGAAACAAGCTGACATATTCGAGTTTTGTCCAGTTCCCAAGGGAAATGTGTTGCTCTTGAGTGACTAAATGTGGCTGTGGCTGAAAGTCGCACTGATGAGAGTGATCAGACTAAACCAAAATGGGAAAGTTGTTAACTGGACAACCAGTGCAAACAAGAAGCTGAAATACGCTAAAATGCTCAATGGGGAGGAAATCTGTAACTGATAAGACTGTAACTGCTTATCTTGTCTTTGTTAAAAAGATGCTTGTTTTAAAAGAGCAGATCAGATGAGAGAAAATCAGTTCCTTCACCTCGACATGTCTTGCCATCAGGATTGAGGGTGAAGCCTTCCCTACACTTGCATCTGTATGAGGCAGGGCTGCTCACACAGATGTGCTGGCACTGATGGTCCACCACCTCACACATCTCTGAACCTAACATATACATGTACACATCAACAAAGATATTTAACAAATGTTTCAAACACACATGTTTGCATAAATAAGGAGGGATACTGGAAAAGAGAAGGTAGATTGGATTCATAACCTCCACACAGTTTGGACTGGAATACCGAGATGAGGGTTTCTATTTGACTAAAGTTGGCCACCAAGTGCACATGCTCAGAATGTGGTTCACTCCCTATGGTCTTCAGAGTGTTCATATCCACCCTGCCCACTCCAATAGCGAAAATCTGGATGCCAGCCTGTCTCGCCTGAGCTGCAATCTCCTCCACCGTGTCCTGAGGTCGCCCATCGGTCACAACCATAGCAATTCGTGGGATGTGCAGGTGTGCTGGTCGTGCTCCATGTTCCTCAGTGAAAGATGTCTCCATGACGTACTGGATGGCAAGGCCCGTCATTGTTCCTGTGGCGAGGTGCTTCATGTTCTTCACCGCCTGCTCCACCTCAGCCTTGGTGATGTAAGTATTGAGGGAGAACTCGGGCTGGACCACACTGCCATACACTGTCAGAAATAAAGGTACACGGGGGTACAAATATTAAACCCTAAGGTACAAAACTGTTCCTTTCAGTTTGTTGTACCTTAAAGGATACAGAAATGAACCTATGTGGTACTATGTTGTACCTTTCAAAGTACAAAATTGGGGAAAGTACGTATTTGTACCATAGGGTATTGTACCCATGTGCTCTGCCAATTGTCAAAAGACCTCTCCTCTCCAATGTTATTTGTTTGTATTTATAACAAAATTGACAAAATAAACAAAAAATAAACAAAATTATATAGACCCACAAGTAATGCAGTAGAAGACTTGAATTTGTCTAATTTTGTATTCATCTAGTTGTATGGCGCTTTGGTCTTTTGTCTCCATGGAAACAGTAAACAGGAGGAGAAAATAATGTTTAAAATTGGACGGACAATTGAACGGACAATTATACACAAGACTCCAGAGGGTTAACTGGAGTCCTGTGTATAATTGTCCGTTTAATTGTCCGTCCAATTTTAAACATTGTATAATTGTCCGTTTTTGAATACTTTTGATTTTACCTTTATATTTCAACTTAAAAATGTTTTACCTTGCCTTGTTTGGTATCATTTTTTTCAGAACAATCTCTCAAGTGTGACTTTACTGTTAATTTTTCATTTTGACCTACTGTATTAACACACTGGACCTAAAATCACACAAAAATGTAAAATCCGAGTGGGAAAAAGTTTGATTTTTCACTGTAAAAATCACAAAAAATCTTAACGAACAATTTAGACAACTTAGAATGCAAATATAAATTGTAAATTTGAAATAATTATGTGCAAATTTAGCAAACAAGAAGTTATTTACAACTATTCACCCTAAAATGCAGGAAATGCGTCAGGCGTTTTATTGTACAGTAATGTACAGTACAGATATGGCACAACACAATCAGTGTCACAATAAAATACACCACAAGTTATTTGTAACTCCAAAGACCAGAAAAATGACTAAACTACACACTAAACACACTGCACTACACACTAACTACGTTAAACTACACTCCAAACACGCCAAATGTCATAAATCATATCTCAAAAAGCGCTCTCGCCGTTCACAATCTCTCGTTCGCTGCCGTTTCTCCGACAACTTTTCCCTAGCAACAAAATGCCATGTGTGACCAATCTATATTCTGATTGGTTCCTGTGGTGTATTTTTTCACCAATAGGAAAGAGGGTGTCATGTTTCCTTACAACGAGCCGGTGTTTACAGCGTTTTCTTGCATAAAACTCGCACCAAAAGTGGCGACAGTGTTCAGGAAAAAACATCGCGTGTATTGTTTATCATAACTCGGGTTTTACTTGACATATTAAGAAAATTTAAAAACTTGTATATAGTTTGAAGTGCTAACTTTTGACTCAAATGCGTCTTACAGCTACGTCATCTTAAATCGGTGACGTCAAAAAGACGCGCCGGCGCGTCCGTCGACTCCTGAAAGTTGACATTTCGGTTTTTTTTTCGTTATTCATTTTTCGCGGGTCTTGGCAAAGCAACGGTCATCTCGTCCTCGATTGAGTCGAGTCCCGGTCGGCCAGTGATATCATGACAACTGTTGGCAATGGCAATTTTGAGTGCGCTCACAACTGAAGAACTTCTGCTGCAGCTTTCCAAATGTGGATTGGAGGTTACAGAGGATGAGCGGAAAAAATTCACAGGTGAGTAAACGTTGTTAATAGCTGTCACAGCACAGTATCAGTGAGTTGTGGCTAATTCTAGCTAATCTCAGCTATCGATGATTAGTTGAAGAATTTTCACAAGTTCCCCTCACGTCCAAGATGTTACATGGGGTCGTCTTAACATTACTTATATTGAAATGTCTGTTTAAAATTTAGCAGTGTTGGGATCGGGTCAAAGGTAAATGAAAGTAGCTCGCTGGCGATAATAGGCGCATTTTTGTAAAATGTCAGGGCTTGATAATCCTTGGTGGTTGCTTGGCAAGCTAGCTGACTCCATGTGCATTTTGCCAGCTAGCTAATGTTAGTTAACTTGTGCTTGAGGTTGCACTAACCTGAAAAAAAAGATGTGGAAATATAGTGATATAGGCCAACAATTGTCCATATTATGTTATTATCATGTTGTTCGCTTTGAACAAGCCAAACGCTAAGAGTTTGATAAATTAGCCTTGGTTAATATCCAGGCTAGGTCAGTTGGATGGTATTGTATTCCAAGATGGCGGCGCGGGTGCACGCAGCGGCTCGAGGCTTGAATCTTGAATCTTGATCAGTTAGCTATGCCACGGTGCTAGGTAGCCTGCTAACAGAGATAATGAACTCTGAGAATCGTGCGCCCTGATCTAATGGTAATGTTACTGTAGGGTTAGAAATGTTTAATTTCTGTGTGGTTTGTTAACTGGTGCCATCAGTGACCCGTTGTTACTCCTCCAAATTAATTATATGGAAAGTGAAAAAATATTTCTGTCATAACACACACCGACACACCGACCTATCTGCCAATCACTACTTAAGTACTACTAATTTAGCCCTCTTTCTAAGAAAACCATATCATGAAGCCATTCTTGACCGTGCTGCTGTGTGGAAGCTTCCTGAGTTGCGCACACACAGTGAAAGGCTGTTAGGCTGTGTACCGCATGTGACCATAGCAGTTTAATGGATGACTGGGATACATTTATATTGTACAAAACAAAGGTTAAATAATGGTATATTTTTTGTTCTTTAGAATATGAAGTCGATGGGGAAACAGTCAATGATGGCCTGACAGACCATATGATTTCCCAGCTCTTTGAGGGTTCCTTCAAAAAGCAGGTCAAATTTATGAAAATCATCCAAGAGCTAAAGACAGACATTTGCAACAGTGTTGTGGCTCCAGCTACAGTGTCTGAGTCAAGGTGGGTTTTGAACATTCACCATCAGATTTGCTGCATTTCCTTGAAAGAGCAATAGTTTTGTTCATTTATTTCAGTTTTCTGTTGTAGGCTGTATTTCTGCTTGAGCGTGACTCAAGGCGGGCAAAGATGTAAATTGCTCTACATGTTTGAGTCGGTCCCAGCAGAAATACAGACTTAAGTTGAAAAAATCCAGGGTTTTGTTTTACATTTATTTGTTCTGTTTTCATACAGTTGTGCTCAAAGTCCACAAGTGTCACAAAGATTTCCCAGTGTCTTTGTTGTGCCAAAATTCCCCAAGAGCATACAGACTAAATTGGACAGTAAAGAACCATGTCATAAAACTGGATTTTATCGCACCAAAATAGTTGGTGTCCTTCAAGAAACCATGGCTCAGTACACAATGTAAGTATTTTAAGTTTCTAGTAAAAGTAGTTCCAAATTCCAACATTGTCATTTTTCTATTTTTTTTTTTTTGTTGTTGTTGCTGTGTTGACACGTTTCACATAAAAAAGGTGCCCTTAAAAAAAGACTCATTTGTTTCCAATGAGTGCAGCACTTTTGCTGTGTTGCAGTATGATGCAATAATTTAGTGTAACTACACATTTCTATGATTTTTGTTGTTGTTGTTGTTGTATTTTGCGTTTTTTTTCTCAGGACTGACATTTTTTATTTTTTTTTTTAGCAAATTGCCCATTCATAAGCATGTGGGGAAATGTGATATTGTGATGTTTTTTTGTGATAGGTATCCTTCAGGTGAAGATTATGTGAAGGTTGCCAAGGCACTTGTTACCAAATACCCTTTTTTGAAGGATATAGAAGGGAATGGATATGTAAGTATTTGAAATTGAATGCCCTCAACACGCTCTGACAATTTGTTCTGTTATTAAATTCAATAGTCCAGTGCCAAAAGTAACCCTTGCTAATGACTATTTTGAATAGCACACCTGGCACATGTCATTGAAAAGGAAGTTCAAAACTGAACGTTCACCACTCGTGGATGAAGAAGAAGTCAAACAATTCAAAGCAAAATTTGGTCATCGCAAAGGCAAGTCCAAAGAGGCACCAACCCAGACTACGTGTGAAAGAAGACGTGAAATGGTAGGTCCTTAATTGAACAGCAGAATAGCATCTGAAGCAATCTGCAGGTTGCATAGCATCTTAATATGATATCTGTGTATGTGTGTGTGTGTGTGTGTGTGTGTGTGTTTGTGTGTGTGTGCACGCGCACTTGCAGAGAAATGAGTCTGAAGAAGGTCCTATTGGCGAAGATGCTGTCTCAATTGATGCCCATGTAAAAGTCTTGCAAATGCAGTATGAACGGACTCAACCAGATAGAACCATTGTGGAGGAAAAAATGAGACGCACATTTCTCTGGAGAAGACGTGAGCTGCAACAAGACGGAATGTCAGCTGTTGAGGCCATCAGAAAGTATCCCTTCCTGAAAACACCATGTGGGGTATGTCTAAAATGGTTTGGTCCTTTGTACAAATACATAAAAAACTTTTCTGTGGTTCTCTGAATAGCCAAAGAATATTCAAATGAATGTTTATTAGTATGTTGTACTAGTGAAATTTGCTCTAATTTGCGCCATTCTTTTATGTTCTTTGTTTGTAATATGTCATTTGGTTGTAGCTGTATCAAGAAATGGGACGAATCTGCAAAATCACAGATTTAAGCCAACGTTTCCGAGAATCATTCAGAAGTCTGGTACCCTCTGTGCTGAAAGCAGTCCATGGGAAGTCCTGTCTGGAGAAGGAATATTTGGAGGCCAGAGCTAAAGTAACTTCAGAGGAAGTTGACGGTATTTAATCAAAGTGATGTATTTTGTCTAGAATTATGCACCTGTTTGTCTAGATTATTATGGTCTGAATTTGTTTTTCCCACTTTCAGGTTTTGTTATTTGTTTGCTATTCTTAATCTATTGTGTATTCACTTTTGTTTTGGAAGACCTAGAGTTCCGAGCTGCCTTGGTGCTCTTACCAACTATCTTCAAAGAGAAACTGGACAACTACATTGCACTGAATGATGTATGTTTGTGGTTCCATTTTATTTCAACTTTCAATCGTACAGAGTAATAATAATTATAACAATAAAAATTATTTGATTCATGTGATTTCTTTACTAATTTCACTGGTGACATCTTTTGCCTGTCTTTTAGGGAGATCCAGCTACACCTTACCCAACTGTTCAGGTGGCCGGCACATCAAACTGGAGACGAGTATTCAGCGAGCGTAGACTCCCCGTGAACATCAAGGTGGATGGAACCGAATTCTGCAGTGCGGTCGGTGTTGAAGATGGAATCCTCTCTGCATTTTGCATGTATTTTGTCTACTACCTACAGTACCCTAGCCACAACAAGAACACTCTTCTTTTTATGCAAAGACATGTCTTGAAAGTGACTGACCCTGCTGATAAACCATTGCCAACAGCAGTAGTCAGGGCCATTAACCTGTTGGCTTGAAAATGCCACGCCCATTTTCTTGTCCAAAGTGCTCACGCAGAGTCTTCACATTAGTGAAACTGATTCATCATGTCGGTTTAGTTCATGCGCATGAGGCTGATTTTTCTATCTGCTGCGGCCTTGATGATTGTCAATGTACATTTACAAAACATGAGTCTTTTAGGAGGCACATATATAGAAAACATAAGAAATGGATTGTGACGTGTCAAGAATCATCTGAGGAGGAAGGTGAAGAAGAAATGTTAGAAGAAGATTTGTTAGAATTTGACGAACCAAGCCATACAGATATCAACACACTTACAGAAAGCTTTCAGAAGATGTTGATAAGTTATTCGTTGAAATGGCGAGAAAAATACGTTCTTCCTCAGTTAGTTCAACAAGACATTACTGATGATGTGACTGTTATTTTAAGTAATTTTAAGGAACAGTACGACACTCTTATCACTCAACGTTTAGCACAACGATTTGATTTATCCGACTGTCCTGACCTTGCAGAACTATTTCAGTCTTCTGATATGTTTAGTGAGGCTGGTAATGTAGTACACTCTAAACATTTGTTTACCGAGTACTGTAAATCAAATCTGGAATTGACAGAGTCTGTGCAGTATATTCTGAGGGATTCTCTTGGGTCAAAAGTGGGGATGTATGCATATGTCCCCATAATTGATGTACTGAAGAAATACTGTAGTCATAATGATATTTGGGAACATATACAGTTTCAAAATAGACAGATGACGAATGAGGATATTTTAACTGACTATCGAGATGGTTTATTATTTGAAGAGCACCCGTTTTTCAAAATTTATAGTGATGCCCTACGTCTACACTTCTATCAGGATGAATTTGAGGTAGTTAATCCTCTGGGTGCTAAACGTGGTAAACACAAACTTTCTGCTGTATATTTCACCATTGGTAACATTCATGGGAGGTATCGATCCCAAGTCAAACATATACATCTTGCCCTATTGTTTAAAGATTCTTTCCGGAAAAAAGTTACTTTGGAGACGATTTTTAAACCACTGCTGAGGGACTTAACAATACTCTCTTCAGAAGGATTTACCATTTTTGTAAATGGTCAGGAGCACTTGGTGCATGCCGCCGTAGCCACTATATCAGGAGACAACTTGTCAGCACACATGGTTGGTGGTTTCCGCATGGCTTTTAATTCCGGGCGCATTTGTAGGTACTGCATGGCAACCTCATCAAGTAAAAATGATCATTTCAGTGAAGACGACTTTACTCTTAGAACTTCAGACATTCACAAATACCATCTTGAGTGTATAAAAGAAAATCCAAATAATATTGCACTGTATGGCGTTCAAAGAAATTGTCCGTTTGACTCGCTTGATTACTTTGAGGTCACAACGTGTCTTCCACCTGACATCATGCATGATGTTTTAGAGGGCGTGATTCCGTTAGTATTACATCTAGTCCTTCGCAGGGCCCATCAAGCAAATCATGTTACCATACATGAATTTAATGATGCCCTGAAACACATGTCTATAGGCCAAAATGATAGTTCTAACAGACCAGTAGCACTTTCAGAAAAGATTCTTGGTCGTTCTACAATAACTGGATCAGCGTCACAAAAATGGTGTCTATTTAGGCTATTGCCATTTATCATTGGGGACCGAATTCCTACTGATTCCAGCTATTGGCATATATACCTTCTACTCCGTGAAATAACCGATATTGTTATGGCACCCACAGTCAGAAGAGAAGACCTTTTGGTCCTTGATCTGCTCGTTCAGCAGTTTTTATCAGGACTAAAAGAGGAATTTGGAAATGTTTTAACACCAAAATGTCATTACCTAATACACTATGCTAGACTAATGTCATTGTATGGGCCACTACGGCCATTATGGTGTATGCGTTTTGAAAGTAAGCACCAGTATTTTAAGACGGTTGCTGAAAACTCTAAAAACTTCATTAACATATCCATGACTCTAAGTCAACGACATCAGTTTAAACAATGTTTTGAATTTCAGTCAAAAAATATGTTAGGTGATTATGAAAAGGTGCCAGGCACTAGCTTAAAGATTTCATTTTCATCCTTGCCTCCTGCTCTTCAAAACACCATTCTTGACCATGTTGGACTGCAGTCTACTAATGTGTCAGAAAAAACTTTTCAACGGGTCAATGAAGCAGTATTAAATAATGTGAAGTATGCAGTAAGAGATGTGTTCATTGTGGACTTTGTCCATTCAGAATATATTCCAGTGTTTTTTCAGATTAAGTTCATTTTGAATATTGATACACAGTGGTTGTTGTGTGGACGAATTTTATTCCCATTCTGTTTTGACAAGCATTTTCATGCTTATGAAGTGAAGTATGATGATTGGATTTGTATAATGCCTGGGCAAGAGTCTAGTTTTCAAGCCCTTGATACATACACAGTTGAAGGAAGGTTGTTTGTTGCCATGAGGCATTTGTAATTAAAATACTAATGAAATTACTTGATAAATACATATGTTGAAGGAATGTTCAATAAGACATTTGAAGTTACAATACTATGGTGAAATCAGTTTTTACTGTTTTGTATTTCAATACAATAAACACATGCTTTTTTAAAAAAAAACAAAACGTCTTTTTTAATGTTTTTATGTACCAATTATGTGTCTTTATAGGTACAAATGATGTACCTTTAAAGGTACAAATTCACTTGTCACTGTGGTGGTACCATTGTGGTACAGGTTTGTATCATTGTTGAAGGTACAGTAGTTGTACCATCCAGAAAAGGTACAAATTTGATCCTGAAGGTACACATCAGGCACTTAAAGGTACAAAGCATGAGGGTACAAATATGTCCCCCTTTCGCAAGGTACAGCTCTGTACCCTCTAAGGGTACTGCCACAGAGACAAGGGTTTGTACCTTTTAAGGTACTGAACTGTACCATTTTTTCCGAGAGTGTACTGGAGCAGGCCAACCCTAGTGGCATCAGAACCGATCTCCAGGAACTGGAGCAGGTTGATAATGAAGGTCTTGACCTTCTCGTAGTCGTGGGGACGGATGCTTCGAGAGCTGTCGATGACAAAGACAAAATCCAGTGGGATGGCTTTGCAAGAGTTCTCTGTAAAGACATGAAGGTTTGTGATCAGGGAACCAAATACTGAAAACTTCCAGTTCAGACTGTGCTGAAATCCAAACTAGATTTCAAGAGCTCTTTGTCTTTTTATCTTTCATAGAAACAGACAAAACTGCAGTTGGTAAAACATACATTTGGGTCAGTAACTGGCTCCTTACCCATTGCTTTTGTTTGGGCAGTTGTCTCATTTCGCCCCCTGACTGCAATCGGTCTGGGACGACGTTTTTCCAGTTGAACTGCATTACAGCACAACAGGCTGAAGAGGCAGAGGGCCAGGCACCTCATTCTGACAGGAAGTGACAACTGCAGTGTTTAAAGACAGAGGAAGGCGCAACAACTGAAACACTCCCACAATGCAGGGCAAGCAATGTACAGACCTCCACTGAAGTGAAAAGACAGGCAAGAACGAACACAAGAGAGTGTGTTATTTTTCTTGTTTCCTTTTTTTCAATTTCTTGTCTGCATTTGGATCCAAATCTGAATACAAATAGACACAGTGACAGGCAGACAGACAAATAGCCAGTGATTTATGGCTTGACGGCAGTTATGAAATGCCACCAAATCCTGCAGCATTGCCCAGGTGGTGAGCCTGTCATCTAAAATGGGCCGCAATCACACAATTAGAGGCAAGAAGGCTGAACTTAGAAGAACTTTGTAATCAAATGGTGTGGCATAACAAAAAATAAATCAACCTTTTCTGGGCAACTCCAAATATGGGTGAATATGGGTGGTATATTATGTTCCCAAGTTTTAGAAAAACATTTGTGGGAGGAATGGTTAAAAAAAACCTGTTTCACTAATATTCAAAAAGGTAGACAATCAATCTAAATGTATGTTGTGCTTTCAGGGTCACGAATACAAATATAATGTTTAAAATAATTATAAAATATAATTTCACATCTTGGCGCTATTCACGCCAAAATCCAAATTATCCTTCTTATTCCCATGTTCTTTACTTAACACCAAGTTTTACTAAAATCTGTTGACATATGTTGCTAACTAACAGACAAACAACCAAACGGTGAATGCTGCATTTAAATTAATGATGAGAAGAGATATAAATAGGGAGAACTTTCACCTCCTGCATATTTGACCTCTCAGCTTCAGATTTCACAGTATAGGTGCAATGAACACAGCATTGCCTCGGTTTTTAGAGCCACAGGAATAAACACATTTCAAATTGCATAGTCTAATTGCAAATTTAACAGGTTTACTTACCCAATTCTGACAGGATTCCATTTGAATTCTATATCTAAAGTATGGACTACATATGAGTGAAGTTTTCCCATCTGCCATCATATGAAGTCTACAAAACTCCATATGAAAGAGCTTTAGGATGTTTTGCTGCATAGGTGGTTTAAAGTGATTTAAGGGAGGCTGAAACACACCACAGACCGTTTCCCTATCCAGTCCCCAGGAGAGCCATTCATTACCTGTCCCATGCAGATGACAGCCTCTACTGCTGCCTGAAACCTGTCTGCTACTGGTGTAGAAATCTAATCATATTCAAAAACAGAATGACGTGGCAGTGGTCATACCCAACAAGTCTCAGTTCAACATGTAAGTTCTTAGAATCTCAGGTTTTCTTAATGAAGTTCTGAACATTGCTCTCAGCTCTGTTCATGGTGATGACACTGACTCAATGCTCAATCTGTTCGCATCTCAGGCAAATGAGCAGTCCTACAACAGGCATGTATATAGTTGCAGCTGACCTGAGACCAGCAGGGGTCACATATCTATGTTGCAGAGCTGTCAACCTCTGACCTCACATCTGTTTGATGTCTCTGCTATGGGTCTGACAGGGTCTTTCTTCATTGGCTATTGATCAGCTTAACAAATGTACAATCTTTTCAAGTGCCATGGACCTCCATACTGTATCATAATGTCCCTCATTTTCATTAATGCTGTCCTTCACTGGACAGAAAATTTGCTTAATTAAAAAACATCCTCCAAAATATTGAATCTGATAATGATTTTTCTTTCAGAAATCTGATATATCAGAGGCAAAGAACGCATGGAAACATATTCTCTTTTTTTTCTTGATTGAAATGGTTGGATTTCATCACAGAGGAATCCCTCTCACATTTCCTCATGAATTAAAGCCAAGGTTGCATGCGTGTTTACTGTGACAAACAAAAACAGCATGTACCTCACCATGTTTTATGGGACCTGATCTCTGTTTTGCGCATTCGCTATCCTTGATGGCTTTTCATGATGCAGGTGATAGAAACTCACATGTCTGATGCTGTAAGTAAATACAGAATGCAGGTGGCAGCTGGTGCTTCCACTTTCTTAAAATAGCTCAAAAACCATATTTGTTCCTCTAAAATACAACATTCCAAATTTGCAAGTAGAAATTGCTGTACTTCAATGACTAAACAGATTCATGCCATCAGGAAAATAAATCAGAAGATACTTACCCTGTTTTCAAAACCAACAATTCCTCAACTCCTGCGATCAAAGTTTCTTAATAAATCCCAACGCACAGTCAACAGAGTTCCAGCAGGAAGACTCAGTCAATCTAGTAGCTCGAGACTCTAAACATGCATATATCCCTGCCCTCTCCCACTCTTTTTGTATCTGTCCAAGCACTTGCATTGCTCAGCCCCTGATTCCTTTCCCTGATTACTCCCACTCTGACTCTCACCACGGAGACACCTCTTGTGTAAAGCTACAGTATGTGGATGCATAATGCTGGAACTGAAGCCCTTAGTGTTACACCTTCAATGTCCTTAAATATTTAAACTTTTAAACATCTAAAACTTTATTTTTTTTTTTTTTTACTAAACTCTAAAGTCTTAAATAAGTTTTAAAATGTCAGAATTGGCACTTCTGTTTTTTTTTATCCACTTATTTTTGTGTCATAAGCGGTGATGAAGCTGAGGTGTCTGAGGTTTAACATGTTTGGAAGTATTTGCTCCAAGAGAAACTACAGTTCATTAATGTTGTCCTGCAGGAGGCCTGCTGTGACGTGGAAGTCTGATTCCCCTCACCTCATTACTAAATGGTCTTTGGAAGTAAACAGTTGTGTTCCTCTTGGAAAGATAACATATAACCTGAGGAAAGGATATAACACATAACACCTTGCTGAAAATTTGACAGCCTTGTCTAGACTACATAAGTGCTCCATAACTTAGGGGTGCAGCCCCTTCTTCAAGAGGAACACTGTAAAGATGCTAGCAATATTTTGATGAAGTGTCTTTATTGTATTTGTTTGTTTGATCCTGTACATTTTGGAAATTTGAAATGAAAATATTTTTTAAAAAACTATTCTGCAGTATACTGGGTCAAAGCCACTGTGAAAGCGGTTTAATGGAATTTTACAGGTGATGCTGGGATGAACTCTCCACGTTCTCATTTGAGCAGCAGTTTATGGAAAGACCTGGTAAGTAAAGTCATAATTCCAACCAGTCTGGAGATACCTGCCTACCACACAATGAGCACGTTTATACACAGTCATCTCTTACTAATAGTTCCCACTAGCACATCTGCCCTTTAGGCTGAGAATAGCATCAGTGTCAACAACCGAAACAATTGCAAACATTTTCCTTTTACATGATTTGATGAAAACTTAAACTGACATTTGAATTCACCAACTTGTACTTGACATTCAAAATAAAACACAAACATCTGTCAGTGAAGTTAAGATTTTAATAAACAAATAAATGTCACATCTTTATTTTTCATACAGTGGCAGGCTTCTGGTTTAACATTTGTGTCCTTACAGGACATTTTGTGTCCAGGGAGCAGCTTGCCAATAACTGCATCTGGTGAAACAGACTTGTGTGTTTACACAGACCACAAGCTCCCACTTGCTTAATTGAAAAAACACAACCAGGGTCCGTATTTATTGAATCCCGAACGTAGAGAGCCCCAAGTCATTGCACCAGGTTCTCTCAAGCAACTCATTCAGAGCAAACTGATTCCAGATCAGTGCTACTTCTGTGCTGTCAAAATATACAAATAGCAGCCCAATACATTTCTCATCAATCAGTAGAAACACAATACCACATTTACAAGTTTTTGAATGAGCACAACTCAACACCCCCGACAACACAAAACAATTCTGTCTGCAGGTGAATAAAACAGCAAAAGAGGATGATATGTTCGATATACACTAGGTTGCTCTTTGATCATGTCAGAATACAGGCAGATGCATTTCTTTGGGGAAACTTCCATTCAAGGTGCCACTTCATGCATGGATCTGTAAAGGGCATCCCATCAGAGAGAAAGTTATGAATAAAGGCAATCCAACCCTGATCATGAGCAGAGACAAGACAAAAACATGTCGACTCTTCGCTTGTTACTGTGGGGGGTAAGGTTTTTGCATTTGTGCATAAGTTAAATATGTCAAAGGTAGGACACATAAAATACTATTAAAGGTACATACATAGCATAAGCAGAATAATAAATAATAAAAATATAGAATTGTCATCCAAACGTTCTAGTGCCTTATTACATCCAGGTTCAAATGCATAATATGCACATCATTTCTGGAATTACAGAAAATGCGATACATGGTGGAGTAACAGTATCAACAATGTAAATAAATAAGAGGGAGGGATGAGAGGTCACGATGGTGGTAGAGGTTTGTGTGTGCGCCGTGTCAGTGCATGCATGGTTGTACTGTGATGTGTGTGTGCAGCAACAATATATCCATGAATAAACTGTACACTGGAGAGGCAGTGTGGTGCATAACTTTTGCTGGGGTCTTATTAACAGCAGGGTCCAGTCAGCAGGATGCTAGGAATGTTTTCATGCTGTAGCGGTGGTGTAAGGTGGAGGAGCCTGCTTGGGAGGGACGCTGACACTGTCATCATACGGAGGTAGCAGGACCTGGAGACGAAGAGGGGAAAAAATAACAAATATGTAAAATAAGTATTGATCTTAAAACAGTCCTTAGTTTAATTCAGTAATTAAATTAAAGAAAACTAATCTTCATCAATTTTGATGATGGATTGATCACTTAAGTCATGTTTTAAAAGAAAATATGTAAAATGTATATTAAAAAAATGTACTGGTGTGAATGTGAGTACTTGCTGGTTATGATAGTAAACTGAACATCAGACAAAAAGAGATTTAAATATGATTGTGATTGGAATTTTTCAGACATTTTGATTAAATGAGAAAAAAAAAATCAACAGATTACTAAATAATGACAGTAACTGCTGGTTGCGGTTGTATGAAGTCGTATGGAGACTAGTGTGACTAATGGATAAGATACAGGATGCTGCGCCATGTGACAAAAACAAAGCAGGTGTTGGCATTCAGATTTAGTTTAAAAGCTGTACACAGATTTTCCATCTGCCTCACAGACAAGCCACAGTTTCCTCTGGACAAATGTCAACGCTCAGTGCTGCGTGTCCTGTTACTTCATGGATGACTGACATAGAACTGAAATCCTACCGTAAAGAAAGAAAATGATGAACGCACAGCATAAATTTTTGAAAGATGGCTGATGTTTCTCTGAAGGTTCACACGCTCAAAGGCAGAATTTCTAACCTTCCTCTCTGCTTGATGCAAAGCTTAAACTGTGCGGGGTGAGAACATATTAAGTGTGACTCAACATTGTGGTTTTGCTGTCAACCTGTGTCCGACCTGTGGCTCCCATGTTTTAAACAAAAGCTACTCAGGGTTTCAGTCAACACAGACAGTTTTTCATCATTCTGATTATTAAAGGATGTCATGAACATTATCAGTAATCAATAATATTTAACAGCCTGTTTTAGTGCATGGATCCTCTTACATGGATCAATATCACTTAAACTGTAGAGGATTTAGTATTTCCACTTGCAGTACTTGTATACTACTGCAATTCATTAGTCAGTATTGTACTTTTAAATCCACTACATGCATTTGCTAATTTATCTATCAATAAGATATTATGGATCCCCTGGAGGCAATTCACAAACTATCCCACAGTATATGTAATAAATATTTAAAAGCTAGATCATAGCCCGATCATGATTAAATGGATTGTGATATTATTTTTGACCAGATCACGGACCCTTAGCGGCCTGTAACTGACAGAAACAACAAAAACACGTTCTGAAAACAGTGGGGCTTTTGAGGGCAAAGATCCAACAGAAATGTCTCGTGCAGTGGGCAAGCAGCCATTAAAAATACTGTAATTACTACATCTCTTCATCCCATGCTTTTGTTGGCCTCAGAGCGTAGTCTTTCATTTTTTGTCCTTCACTTCCAGTACTAATAGTTTGAAAACCTGGAGTGGACTCACAAAGATTTTTTTGCTCCAGTGCTGTCTACATATTGACTTTTGAAAGCCAGAAATATCAGAGCAGAACTGATCACGTAACCCTTTTAAATTCTTAGTGGAAACGTCACAAAGGAATAAGGTGGAAACATTGAGAATCTGTTTGTGTGAAATTGAAGGTCCAGTGTCGAAAAAAAATTACAAAAACGTTTGACTGGTAGATGTGCCACCTTTATCACTGTAAACTGCGTATGTGCCAGTGCAGAAAAGAAATACTGACAGGTGGAGCAACAGCATCTAAAGGGAGCATATGGCACCAACCGTCAAACTCGTAAAGAGAAATTATACTAATTTTGCTCTATACAGCTACTCAGGGGTTACTTATTGTTGCTCCTTTATACCTGACTGTGTGGGTGTGAATGACTTTTCTGTATGTCCAGGAATTCAGCTCATATGGAACACATTACTGCACTTTTGACCCAAACACTGTATAACTGCTGTGCAGCCCTGCAAGCAGCTAACCATAAGCCACAGACCTGCCTGTGGTCTGTGAGGAGCTCTGCTTTAATATGCCTGGCTCTAATTGAAAAAGCATATCCGCAGAAGTGAAGGTAAAGTTGGGAAATAAAGGAACACGCTGCTGTTTCTCTGGCGCGTTTCGCTAATGATGTCAGAGAGCTGAAATACGACTCAGGTGTTTTATCCATCAGGAGCCTGTGGACATTTCTGTTTCTTAAAAACCCCAAAGCATCACATAAAGACACACACAGCGTATAAAGCTGTTGAGTGTAGTGGATTGTTTCAAATTGTGTGGAATGTTACACTCGGAGGAGTCTTAAGCTTCACGCTGAGGAGCACAGCTTTCTCAGTATAGCTGTGAAAGCCAACATGCTGCAAGGTCAGTAATGGAGCCAGCTATCGACAGCTCTCCTTATGTGCTCATGCTGAAACATGCATTTCTCACAGCTTAACAGCTCTGCATTTTGTCACAGTCAAAACAAGTCATTAGCATTTCTACAGCCTCATTTTTCTTCTCCTTCCTGTCAAAGTTTAAGAACATAAAAAAAGTGTGTGGGCAGCATGGTTTCAGTGGTCAGAGGGCCAGACAAAGGCAACAGGACACCAACAGGAGACCCAGAAACACCCAGACGGAGCTCACTTACTGTCCTGCTGCTGTGCCTCAGCCATCATAATGACTTTGCCAGCATGGAGCCTCATCTCTCTCTGTTCATTCATGCTTGCCTGCAGTGTAAAAGTACCTGCTACAACAGGCCAGCGTTATACTTCCTTCTTCCCCCAGCATCACGACTTTATAGATGCCATCTGGACTGACCAGAGGAAACCTACGCAGACGATTGAAATGTGAATTGTGGCCTGGATTGAATAAGGAAATCATTTTTCCACAGGAGCTATTTTATTGTCTTTGGAAAAAGAAGAAAGAAGCCAATCAAGCTCTGATATTGTTTTGTGTTTGATGTCTAGCTGATAATACAGACGTAAAAAATAGTTTAATGGACTCTGAACATGGTAACATACATGCACGGTGATCATTCTTATTCTCCTATTTACATAGTATTAATATATTTACTTATACATTATTTGGTTTGCTAATTTTAATCTGTTGTGGAAATATTTCTCCTTTAGTTAACGCCGCAGAAGTATTTGTTCAGCTGCACACTGCACGAGGAGTGTCTGTAGTATTGGTGTTGAAGTGAGAGTGCTCAGACAACTGTGGAGTTTCCACAAAGATGTCTGCAACAGCTCATTGGAAAATGTGGCTAACATTCATACAGGAGGTCTGACAGAGGAAAAAAAGGCTGGTCGACATAATGTTTTGTCTACTGTTTTTTTTAAAGTGAGATTCGACTTCCCAAAAAACTGAATAGCTAAATGAAGGATAGATGCAGCGCGGAATCAACCTTCTTCCATCTTCTGTTTTGCAGGTAAGTCAGTCTTATCATCAACAAATACCAAGATCAAAACCAACATTAGATCCCACTAGCAACTGTTTCCTGTGTCACTGAAGCTTGATAATAGTTATCACCCTGTGCCATAGAACTCAATTGCTGTTCAAAGTCTAGATAGATAGATAGATAGATAGATAGACAGATAGATAGATAGACAGATAGATAGATACTTTATTGATCCAGAGGGAAATTCAAGAATATTAATATCGTCCTTCATTATTCCTCCTCAGTAGTGCACTAAATATATATTAATCCACTGCTAAAAATAGTCTCAGATTAACGTACAATTCAATCCAATTTGAATAAAGTAAATAAACTAAGTGAACCTTTTTGAAAAACAAATCTATCTGGTACACGTTCTTAAAAACCCAATATACATTTTTGCTAAGAACCGGTGGACTGGGGGCCATGCAGCCCCACACACAGGCAGAGTGACTAACTAAGTATTCAGAGGCAGACTTACACTCAAGTCATAATGGAGGATCATCAGACGTAACTTACCGTGGTGTCATTGGTCGTGACATAGAGCAGGATTTCAGAGGTACCCCGGCCATTCACATATCTGTAGCAGTTCCACACACATGCTATCAGATAGGCCTGACACACAAAGAAAGAGAACAAACAGGTTAGGAGGTTCAACTGCCTCATGTCAGTATCAGCTATTATTTAAATCTAGGGCTGTAAATGTATTATAAAGGCATTTTTCTTGTTAGAGCCCAATGAATCAATCAAATGCTCTGACAAATAAATGAATAAAAAAGGTGCCTGTGGCTGTCACACACAGTGGGTCCACCACTTTGGCCAAGTAACTAACATGGAGAACATAATTAACATTGTAACAGTTAAACATCAACATATCAGCATTGTCACTGTGAGTGTGCTAATGCTAGCACTGAATCACTGTAGAAAAGCAGGGCTATTTCTATATGAAACCCTCCAAATTTTAAACAATGTTGTAATTCAAGAAAAAGTTCTTCATTGTTATGCTACTGTAAATGACAGAGAAGTTGTATCATCCCCTGAGATGCTATGGTGTAACATTTCTGTCATGTATTTTCTGCACACAGACACAGAAGGCACCATGAGACATGACGAGCAGAGACTGCTGTTATCCAAATACACTCTCTCTAACAGTGAAAGGTCGTATAAAATACAAATAATAATCCATTCATTTACATTCACTCTCTGTTTTCATAAACATCACTTTACAGTAGCAAAAACAAGTTCCAGCTCGCTACTGGAACTCCCCAGCCAAACAGCACACCATCTGCTACAGCCATCAAACCAAAGCCAGACTGAGTTCTCTAACTTCTGTAACAACCCAATTAAGAAGTCACTTTAATGCTCTGACAGCAAGGTTATTTTAACAGCCCCCGCAGGAGTATGCAGGGATACATTTGCAGCACTCAATTTAGCTCCCAGTCCTCTGCAAATGATCCTGACAGAGTGATCATGACGCTGATTGTGCAGAGCGAATTATCCTATCAGTCACACCGAGAAACAGATTCTGAGCGTACTGTATGGGGTTTCTAATGTACAAATCTGTTTATATATGGCAATCCAAACCATGTGATCAACTGACTGCTGCTAGCAAAAGTAGCAGTTTCTTATAGTAACTTCATAGCTATCCTTTTCCTCTGTTCAGCTCACATTCACATCACTCTCTGCTGCTCACTCCAACACACACCTCCCTATGCACACATCCAAGGGGGGGCTGCACAGCTCTTAAAACTAAGGAAACCAAAGTAGTAGAGATTTAGATACCAGATAAATGAAAACTGAGTACCATGAATGTCTGTATGAAATGTCACAGCTTGCCATAGTTTTTGAGATATTTCAGTCAGGCCCAAGTTGTCACCGCATGGCAAACAATATACAAGTGATTCACAAGGAATTTATGACTGTCTATCTTTCCAGTAATGTGGGACAACCAATAGCAATAAACCAAAAAGTTCATAGATTCCATTCTGCTGTCAGCTATCAGAATTGATTTTATCAGTCTATTTCACAGCAGATATGTTGACATGTCACAGTAAGAAAAGCTAAATAATGACATATAATAAATGATAATCTAATAATAATAAGTAATGATGTCTGAATTCCATTTATTTTAAATTAAAAAAAAAAAAACCAAAACATTACCTTGAATCCAAGAATGCAGCCAATGAAGAGCAGCACAATGAGAACCAAGCACACATTACTGAGAGCAGCAATCTCCTCTTTGTAGGGGAAGTTATCCGGCTGCACAGGAGTCACAAAAACACAAGCAGCAGAGGGTTCATTTGAGGTAAAAGGCAGCTGTGGCTGTTTATCGTGCAAAATGATACATGACAAGTAAAATGCTTGCAAAAACCATGGTGACAACAATTTCCCTCACTCACAAGAGAAAAACACTCAAGGCTTCTTACCAGTTGCTGCAGGTAATCCTGTATTGTGTTTGGGTAAACCACAATGCTGACAGCAACCAGGGTGTTGAGAGCAAAGTCAAATATTTGATAGCAGAAAAATGGGATGATCCAGGCAGGACGCAGCTATAACAGAGGTATTTATTTTAGGTATTAAGGATAGGCTGGTGTATTTTAGCAGAGAGTCAAGATGAGCTGTGGACACAAATCAAAGGAAACTGGGCCACAGGGAGATTATGTGTGTTTAAGGTAATCTAACAGGAGGGATGGCATTTGGATTTGTTATGTTTTCATAGATGCAGTGTAAGTGTGCACAGCAGACCTGCAACATAATTTTTAAACTGTATAAGAACTATATAAGAGCACAACAGACTTAGTGAGTATAGCAACAAAAGGAAGACTCTAATCAGTCGTTAGTTTACCTTGTATGCACCATATGTTGCCATCCCACATATAAGTATCATCAGCAGAGAGATCGCTGAGGCAATGCACATGTCTGAAGCAGAGAGAGGGGATTCAAAAGTCAGTTACACTCAGTATAAGGTCACTTTGGTAGAAGCACATTCAATAGCAAATCAAATTTCTGGAAATGTTTACAACATCATGTTCAGCTGATCTGGGGAAAACAGATTTTGTACAGAAGATAAATGACAAGCTGCATCTGTCAACCAGACGAGGAATTAACCTTAGCCCGACCTCATATCAACTCATCACAACATAACAAAACATTCTGTTACATAAGGATAGTGCCAGGCAAAACCTAAATACAGTACATGTGGCACTACTGGGTGACAGTGAGTTCAACTCAACATTTCTCTGTCCTGAATCCCACTAAAAAACCATGTACATCTATTCTAAAATGATAATGAATATTTTGTAGCTCTGAGTTACAGGCTGCATTACATTTTCTCATATGTTTTCCTTAAAGTGTGCAGAGAGGCAATATGCTACTTCTTCTCAAAGTCTAATTTAGCTAAATATCAAAAGGGCAGGCAGAATCTGAACTTTGCAAAATCAAACACCAATTAGTCAAACAAATAAAACTGTCATCAACAAAGAAAACAGCACCAAGCCTCAAAAGTCAATTAAAAAGATGATATAGTTTTAAACCTGCAATAACTGAGTTTTGGGGCAACTGGAAACAAGCTGAGATCACAACTCTGATATACATTATCATCGTCTTTTAAGTTATGGCAAGAGTTATGTGTCTGGACAATAAGCACTCTCCTTTTAGCTCTGTTTTTGGGTTCCACCAACTTCTTATAGAACAGTCACAGTACAAAGACTGGAAGTAGGAGTAAACAGCTGTCTTGTAAAAACAATAATTTAATTTGTCTGAAAAAAGAACTGAATGCAGAATCACTTTCAGTTGATTATCACTTATAATCACTTTATTACTCAGCAGAGGTATATTTCCAACCAATGTGGAGTTACAGAAGAAGAAATTCGAATCCAAACTGTCACTCCAGCTTGTTTTTTGTTACATCTAAGCATTCTTCAATGATAAAGTGACTGAGCAACTTTACAGTGTTCTTCTTCCTGGAAGTCATTTTTCAGGCTGTGTGTGCTCCTAATTCAGGGGTGGCACCAGCTGGCACAACCTGCAGTAATAGATCATGGGACGCCCTAATCCTTTGGAACTGGGACAAAACAGTCATTCCCAATCAGAGGCTACCAGCAGGCTTCAGTCACACTGCTCCTATGTGCACCTGGTCTTTTAAGAAAGCTTTTCATATGCTTTGCCCAGACGCACATTAGGCTTGCATGTCTGTGGCTTTAGGTGTTTAAGTGCAGACCGTTGTCTAGACAAATGTATGAGTTCGTTCTAAAAACACAATACATCATTCTGTTAGTCAGTTGACAACCATATTGAGCCTATCACCCCCACAAGCAGAGATTAAGTCATCTGTCACAGTCAGTTGTGGGAGACTTCAGGTACAACTAAAGCACTGCAGATGGTGATGCAATTGCTTTACAGGATTCAGATAAGCTGTACCTGTAGATTTACCTTTGCAAATGTAGTTACATGTAACAAAAACTATTGAATACAAAAATTCAGCTGATAGAGGTCTTGTGAGACTACTTCTGGGACATTTTTAACTGTAAAGGATTGGCCTTCTGGGTTACTTACTGGCGTCATCCATGACATCCAGGTCATTAGCCAGCTCTGCGCTGGTCAGGTGGTACTGCTCAGGATCACTGAGCGCTGTGAGCAGGATGAGTAACACCACAGCATTGATGAGCTTAGGGAAAGAGGACATACGAGTAGATAAAGGCAACAATATGGACAGACAGGTGGTAGGCATTATGGGCAGGACATGGTGGAACAGTTAGAATGAAAAGGAACAGATGCTGAATGCAGTCTGACAAATAAAGATTTCCACATTTCCATGATCTGCAGAGTAACAACATGAAATCCTAATGTACCTTTTATGTCATATCTATAGTACAAGCTCTAAGTGTAGACACATAGATGAGTCTTTGTTTTGGTCTGGCCAGCGCAGCTCATTATGCAGATGACTCATACATCCCCATTGATCAGGTGAATGTAATGGAAAATTCTCTGCAGTCAATAGGCAGCCTGACACCAAACCTGCTACCTGAAGAGACCAACTGCTAATTTATTCATGGGAAGCTGAGAGGTTTTTCCGCATGTGGTGTTTGGTTTAATTAGCCCTCTAATGCACATTCAGCTTAACAGAGTGATGCTGCTATAGAAGATGTTCCACATTAAGTGTTTAATAGGACAAATAAATGATGTAGAGGAGAATAAACCAACATAAAACTCAGAGACTAAGAGACTAATGCCCATGTTATATACACAGCACTCCTTTATGTTACAGTTCAGGTATATCGTAGTAAATAACGGTATTCATGTAGCAGTTATGAAAAATATACTTTGTTTTGTTGACATGTTTTAAAAAGGAATGCAATCTTCCTCTGGAGAAAAGGTTTTAATAATAATGGAGTACACTGTAAAATGCTACATAATGATAAATGCTTGCAGTATGAATGCTTGAGCTCATGTTTTCCCATATGATGGAGATTCTGGATGTTTGCGTGGGTGCAGTGAGTGACAGACGATAGGCGGTGCTCACCATGTACCAGACCCCCAGGATGATGGTTCCTGTGCGGACATGGCAGCACAGACAGCAGCTCGTGGAGTACCAGCGGTCCCACGGGGAGATCATCATCTTGTCCGCTTTATCACAGCTGCGCTTCCACTCACAAATGATGTTCATAAAAGAAGCAGACCCCCGCTGTCCTACCCACGACCGCCCAGCTTCTGTCTTCACTGACGAATGACAAACAGGATCCGACTGCCTCGGACTTGTCCGTTTACTTATCACCGTGAGCAGCTTAACGGACAGAGCGGCTAGCGTCAAACTAACGTCAAAGTAACACATAACTTCCGGTTTCGAAACAAAATCCTGATAACAATTCGTGTTTTTAGTTTAGGGTATTACGACTCTTTAAGGAACTATTTTGGCAAAATCACCTACAATTTTTTCAGTTATTATCTAAATGTCATTTCTAGATTGGCAGACCATTACAATTATCACTGATAGTCTGCCAGTCTACCACTGCCAGTCTTTTTAGATAGATAGATAGATAGATAGATATTGATCCCGAGGGAAACTCAAGCAAAGTAAACACTTGACTGCAAAACATGATCGATTAATCAATTATCCTCTACAGTGAAGGAGGAAATATTATGAACATGAGGGACGTTTACTTGTTTCTATGTCAGTTGCTCAGTTTTGTTGTGAAATACAGACCGATTGCCTGGAAAGTCTGCCACTATTCAATTATTTCAATACAAAATATTACTGCTTCCGGTCTTATTCTGCTCAACTCTGTCAACTTGACGCAGCTGGACAAGAGCGTATTAACTAGTCCTGTTGATGACAAATACCGGAGCGTGACAGACTAGATAGGATTCAGATCACATGATGTAACCCGTCTTTTCCAGAAGGTTACAGTGAAGTTCTTGTAATCTAGAAATTTCAGGTCGCGTCTTTTAACGTTTAACAGCTCCACAGTATTCTGTTTCCGTTATTCTAAATGTCAACCAGGCAGTTACAGTTCTGTTGTGTTGAAGATGGAGTATTTGTTTTCTAAAGATTGGCTGCAGGTCTGAGGCTTCATCTGGATAGTTCATGGAAGTAATTTGGCAAGTATGGGTCTTGAAGTGACAGCACAGTGGCCTAAAAAAATAAAAATAAAAAAAAAAAAAGATATGAAGAAGCCCCAATGTAGAAAAACTGGCCTTTATTTAGTCTTTTTACATATGGCTTTAGCTTTTCTTTTATTACAAACAGGTTTTACAAAAGGTTCTGAAGACTTTACAATCAACCACAGGTGGAAAATCATGGAGATGTTGACTTTGCAACAACACATCTATGATCAGAGGCTCCCACACGGCCAAAAAAAAGCAGTCAGATATTTAAAAAAAACAAAACAAAACAAACAAAAAAAAAAAAATGGACAAGGAAACAGTTGTCTTGAAACACTGCGGTATAACATCAGACAAGGGACAAACCAGATGGACTGACTCAACTGAAATGTTGCAGTCCCAAACAAGAATGCAAAGCGTACGTGATTCCCTTTTCTGCACCCGACCTCTCATTTAAGTCACATATGTTTACACACCGCTGAGCCAAAACCGTTGATGCGAAATTAACATTTAATCTCTCCACTGTTTGTCCAACGGTGCTCACTGTACCTTCATGTCTCACAAAGAGCAAAAACAAAGACGACATCAAAAGCAAAGGCCAGTTGATCGTTGTGGCCCAGAGTTGTGTGACCTGATGTATGTTGACCGTTTTCATTCTCTACACAGTAAACTCCAGTCGTTAGCCACAACATCGAATTTCTAAACATGATCAGTATTTTCTACATGTCTAATTACTACAATACAGCTCTTTCAATCAGTTATTTGATTCAGTGGAATTAGAAGACAGAATCAAGAGTATCAAATGCATACGTAAAAATCATTAACACCGCATTACATTAGATTGCACTGCATCTAGTTTCAGTTTTCAATGATCCATCGGCTGACACTCAACGTGTATAAAAGTTGTTTCAATTTCCAGACAGGTTTTAAGGTTTAAGTCCATCATGAAGACCTTAGATCGAAGTTCATCTCAGAAAAGGTGTTGCATAAACAGGATATGAAGTCTTTTGCATACAGAGGTCTGCAGAGTGGACTCGGTCTCATGTCTCTCTCCTCGCCTTCTTCTTCTTTGCCGGCTTGGGTGCTTGGCTCTCCTCAGGTTTTTCTGTGGAAATGCAAAAAGATAGTGGGGAGATAAGTCACACAACTCCAAACATGTGATTCACACGACTTTTCTTAACAAATGCGGAACAAGCCGTTTCGAGTCATGAAGATCGCACATCTATTTAGTTGACTGCTGAGAACAGATTTCACTGACTTCTGTTCTTAGTGTCACTCTGACATGAATGCTCACTGAGTACACGGACAACAAGTCCAGAAAATGTGCATGAAGTGAACGGATTTGACTTGAGGGAAGTTGAGTCAGTCTGCAACATTAACTGATTCTTCAAATAAAAATTTTAAAATGTATTTTCTTGGTGGCAACCTGGCTGTTAATCTACACAATGGAGAAACAGAGTTTGGTAGGATGCTGTGTATCACAGCAAAATATTCAGACAAGAAACTGAACAATGGGCATTTGGGGGGGTTTATCGCAGCAAGGTGCACATGACTGAAAAAACAAAACAGAAAAATAATTAGTCTCAGGAAAAGAAGAGGTTCCAGTACCACAATACGAAGCGGACCATCGAAACAGAAGCAGTGGTTGGACATTTTAAAAGATGGCTGACAACGAAAAGCATTTACAGAATTTATGGTTCAATTTAAGGTCAAACTAATGTGAAATACACTTTTTCCAAATACATGTAACCAAGGTGTTTAAAAAGCTGATGTGGCTGCTCCCACAGTCTGGGGTGACAGAGGGTGAAAAGAGGTGCTGCAGCAACACAGATTGAGAAATATGTGTTTTTGAACATTAAAGCATGTAAAGATGTTTTAGCAGACCACCCAAATAAAAGTATGAACCTGAGAAAGAGCGTAATATGTCGTCTTTAAAAACTGGAGAAGTAAAAACAATGAATATATGCAAGATCTATCGGGATCGCACTGCTTTTCCTTATGTATGTTACTGCATTTAACAAGCTGATCTCAAATCTGGCCACAATAATTCTCAGAGCCCCAGGTATGCCGCCTCATACCTTCTTGCACCTCCATCAAAAACCCATGCAAACCAGTGTTACCAAGATATGTACCAACAAGGAGGCTGTCACCACTGTCATATCGTACCCAATCTGAGGTAAAATGTTAATAGTTTAGGTAGTAAACTCTTTTCTGGCTAACAGGAATAAAGAAAAGAACGTTGATTGGGCTAATATCAACCCACAAAGTCAAAAAGTAACTGCATTATTTTACAGAAACAAGGATTTGTACAACTCTTCTTAGGATAGTCTAATGGGCGTGTTTAACCCCAATATGGGCCTCAAAATTGCATCATTGGTCAGCAAAGTCTCGATGAGGTATTTCCCCTGGACGATGGTGCCCTACACTCAGGAATCTGTATTACCTTGAGTGTGGCTAACGACTACGGTGCTTACTTTGTTGTACTGGAGCAGAGAGGTTGTTCTGCTTGGCGGTGGGCTCACCATCACTTGGCTTCTGTGGCACTTGTGTGACAGGGGGTTTCTGGGATATGTTGTCCTTCACTTGTTGCTCCACTCTGGTCTGTAGGAAAAGGGGAAATTGATTGATCACCTCAGCAAGTGAAGACTGAATGCAGCAGCTGTAATCTATAAACCTTTGGCAGGTGCAAAAGACACACATTCACACACCCTGGAACAGTTTCATGTTTCAGGCACACAATGTACACACTGCAAGCTTTAGTCAGATCTGTTTTTTGGGCCATTCGCATTTCTTTTTTTTCTTTTTTTTTTTACATTTATTTTAAAAGGTGGCTAATATCATATTTCCAGAGCCCATCTATACGCAGCATGTTGGATGGATTTAACAGTTCAACTCAATTTAACTGCTCTCTTTTTCTTGTGCACATACATGTGCAGGGCACAAATAGGCCACTAGCTAGATCACGAGGACTTCCTTTTCACGAGGAGTCATAAACTTTTGGTTGAGGTTGGTCACAATGCCTAAAAATCAGACCTGCATCTGATTTAGGAACAAAAATGAAAGTGGCCCAAAGATGAATTGAAAAGATCAAAGAAAATGTTTAATGAATCTGAGCAAATGAGCTCACATATGTGGCAAAAAACCCCCCAAATGAATAAAATCAGGTTTGAGCTATGTTTGGCTACAGATGGGATACAGTCCAAGATGATTTGCTCTTGTGTCGGTTTTTAGCACCACTGACCTCCACAGCAGCTGCCTTGACAGGCGGGACGGCAGCAGTGTTCTCCTGAACAGGTGGCTGCTTCTTCACCGAGGCTACAGGTGCCGCCTCCTTCTCTGGCTCCTCACCCTTCACAGGACGCAAGCCAAGTTTACACCAAACCATGCAGTGAATTCAAAAGAAAATTTCAGAAATGCCACAAACTGAAATATAAATTAGCTAATACCATCAGCAAAGAAGGTAGACAAGCTTCCTGAATGTGATAATAATACAGTCACCAGTTACCTGCCCAGCTGCCTCTTCAGGAGCCTTCTTCTTCTTCTTTTTCTTCTTTTTAGTTTTAGCTGCCCCATCAACAGCGGCCTCTCCTTTGTCCTTCTCATCATCATCGTCGTCCTGACAAACCACACACAAATAATACGTGACTTGGCAATGCGAGACAAGATTCAAAATAAAAACTGAGCAGCCAAACAAAGCTGCACCTATGGCACTGACGGTCTGAACACTTCAGGTTTCGCAATCTGTTAATAATGGTGTCATTATCTGTGGTTCTTATATTTTATATTTTTTATGTTTTGTTTAAATGCTTTTCATGTCTTACATAAAGCACGTTGAATTGCCTTGTTAAGCAGCAAGCTGTGACAGAAAAATGCACGAAATATAAAGAGATTTCTTCTGTTCTGCTGATTTGATCGGGATACGTATGAATACAATTACAGTGCACTCTGGTAAAGCAACCAAGTGCAGGATTTGAAAATCTTTTACTCTGGCTCCATCTGGTGGCAGCACCATGAACAGCACTGACAGACAGCAATGCATGCCACAAAACTCTAGATAGATAGATATATACATAAATATACTAGATATATCCCAGGCTGGGAAATTACAGTGCGGCAGCAGCAATACACACAATAAGCTATACAAAATGTTAAAAAAAGCAATATAAAAAAAAAAGTGGCAATATAAAGTATATATACAAGGCAATATAAAAAGTGTATATACAACAAATACACTTTCTTGTCTACTGCCACTAAAATTATTATTATTAATTATTAACAGCTCAATAGTATTATTCATGTAATATCTGACTATTAATCACAGCACGTTTCACGTTTCAAGTCAAAATGTCTGCCATGACAGACATTGTCTGCTCTGATCTGTCACGTTTACAGAATACACGTGTGCGAGTGTATCATGGGTGTGCAGGGGTTTGTAATATTCGTAAATTAAGCACAAAAGCACAGCTCAGTATTCAGTGTATTGTGTTGAGTCACTGCTACAAGCAGCAGGCCACAGTTATGAACCAGGACACCTGCCATTGTTTGCTTTGCTATACTTTTGCAATACTTCCAAACAACTCTATGAATACTTAGTTTTGTCCAAAGCCTGGGCATACTTACAGCGGCCCCAATCAGCAGATTAACCTTGGTGGGCTCAGGGAGGGGCTGCTCCTGAGCCGGAGGGGGCTCAGAAGTCGGCTCTTCATAGTTGCCCCAGACTTCAGAGGGGGCGTTCCAGTCAGAGCTGGGGTCGACTGAGCCACCATCTGGAGGAACACAAAGACCGTCAGAAAATAGTGAGCGATGAAAAGGGGCGTCATGAGTATAAAGATAAATCAAAGTGAAACAGAGCAGCATATAAAACCGATAAAGTGGCCTTACTGAGTCCAGACCACTCGTCGTCCACTCGGGGCTGACTGAGCCAGGACAGGTCCCTCACAGGCTCTACAAAGACACCAGAACAGTAATGGGGTTTGTCTATACACATGTGGTGGCCTGGCTTGATTCGGCACATCAGCCCAGCAAGAAATGGGTTCACATTCCCCTTACCACAGGACTAACTGCACGAAGGCTCCTCTTCTAAAATGTCAATGGGGCTGTTTCTGCTTGTAACAAAGTTCCTCTAATTCTGTGTTCAGCTCATTTCATTTTCTATAAATTCCTTGCAGTAAAATCCCCGTTACCTTGTTATTTAAAAGCTTTTATGATGAACAAGGACAAATTTTGAAATGTTGGGCTTTGACTCACAGTAACTTAACACGTCTCCTACAGCTGTGAGCAGACATTATGAAACAGTAACTAGCGGTATTATCTGAAAGCACAAACAGGAACGCAGGAGAGAAACTAAACTTCAAGCCACAGAGATTCAGCCTGACTACACCTGCACTTGTTACATCATCAGTTTACTGTATACTTACCAGCACTGAGTCCAGCTAAAGACACAAGATTTCGCTCAGCTGTGGGAATCCCCTTTTCAATAACCGTCCACGACTCTGAAACACAATTCACACATGCTACATTGTCACCGTTGATGAGGACAGCTTTAGCGTTATACTGCTTAAAATAACTTTCAATTTCTGATGAGGTATTTCTTTGGTTCCATATTAAAAGGATAACTGCATATTTTCCCCTCTAACCTTAGTGGTAATTTTCTGGCTTTGGCATGATGCAGTTTTTCAGTTCTGACAAATTGAAACAAAAGATGTTTCCTCTACAAGCTAAACTTTAATAGATGTTTCTGTAGCGCTCTCATCCTTCTCACCTGAAGATACTGAAAAATGCATTACTTTCATTATCATTCAATCTGTAGTTGATTTTTTTCGATTAGTCAATTCTGTCTATAAAATGCAAGCAAATGTTGAAAAATGCCATCACAAGGTCCATTTAATAGCTTTTGGTTTACCCAGATGTATTTTAATTAAAAGTGGAAGAACATACGATGATCAGGTGATAAGATCAAAAGCTCAAGAACAGCTACTGAGGCAGAGGGCAGACGGTTTTCTCAACTGTGGTTTTCAAAGTGGCGAATGAACATTGAGCCCACAGTGCTTCACTATGTGTGACACTGCAGCTAACGCAGAGGTTATCAGGCTGAAACTGCTTCATGAAATGCCATAAAACTTTAAAGCATTACACCAACACATGCAGGGTCCAACAACAGGGCAATTAAGTAGCAGAGGTAAGTAAAAAGTTTTTACCATTAATATCCCCACTCCACAGTGACTCTTTCTCTCTGCTGGTTGTCCAGGGATCTGTCCTCTTAGGAACCGTGTGGGCGGGAACTTTTACAGTCACATCAGGCACACCAACAGATGCTGCTGCCACCTCATTATTGTTAACTAATACCAAGACAGAAACACTTGATATTTAGCCAGGATAAACATGGGTCAGTTTGTCATTAGTGAGGCACGGGAGACATCAGTGCTTTGGGTGTCTTTCTAAACTGGTAATCAGTCAATGGGTGAAGTATTTCTTGCTGATAATCACCTTGAGGTACAATAGCTTCAACCTTCTCTGCCTTCACTTTTGTAGATTCTCCTGAAAAGAAAGAGTTACAAAGGTCAATATATGCCAACTGCACTAACCGTGAGAGCCTCATCGTGAAGGGAGCACAAACACACACAAACACTTCAGGGAAAACTCACTAGAGACTCATGTTAATTCCCCTAAAGCCTCTAAAGTCCATCCTGTCAACAAGAGACCAAGCAAACGCAACAACAGCCTTGGCAGAGGAAGAGACATAAATATCTCTCTCTAGGTGCCATATTAGGCTGTTTATCAAATATGGTCTGGGGGGGGTTGTGCTTGGTGTCAATGTATGCTTGTTTAAAAAAAAAACAAAAAACAAAAAACAATGTTGCAAATTCCTTTTATGAATTTTAAATCTTCTCAAAAGAAGCACTTCATAACCTAAATGAGAACATACATGGTTTTAATAAGTAACACCAAGAGCCACCTTTTTTCTTCTTCTGGTTGGTAGACCCAGAAGCTGCAGGGGCCTTGGGTTGCCCTGGGGGAGTGCTCACAGGAGTGGCCCCTCCTCCAGGACTGGCTGAGCCATCACTGGAACTTTTATCCTTCTTGCGTTGCTCACGCTTCTCCTTGTTGCTGACCTTGGTTTCCCATGTGCCTGAAAAGTAACAAGAGTGTGGAATTAGTTGCAAAATGTTGCAAGGGCTCATTCAAGGATTAGAGGAGGAAACATAATATGGATTACAGCATAAAGGAATAGGTGCAGAGACTGTTCACATACATGACATATGTACATTGCTGAGAAAAAGAGAGGTCCCATTTAACCACACCAGTTACCAATTAAGCTGTCATTCTTTAACCACTCTACATTCAAATTCATTTCAAAATATTAATAAAATAAATTGAATTATGCTATGGCTTGGCTATTTAAAATTGTGGGTTGATATTAAACTAAAATAAGCCAACAGATCATATCACTTTGAGTAATAACTTCATTATGATGTGATTCATAATATTTCACCTTCTTCTGGTTCTTTTCCATCTGTAGTCACCGTCTTTACCTCCTTTACAGTCTGTTTGGCCTTCTTCTTAGATTTCTTTCCCTGCAAGAAGAGGAAAAGTGGGCACAGAGCAGAAAAGAATACCAGTGTATCTGACAAAAAGATAGAGCTGGGACTACAGTGCAGATACTATGCAGTACATACGATTTCACATCCAAGCACGGCCACTGGGCAAGAGACCTGTGCTAACCCTGACACTCAATGAGCATGCTCCAGCCACTTCTATTTATAAGTGAAACTACATCCACTGTCTCAAGACTCCCTAAATGTTACATGTCCTTTTTGTAAGCACTATTTCCATCTCTTTGTGTATACTTATTTAGTCCTTTAGGTATACAATTTGTGTTATATTATTATATTCAGAGCATGGCATTAAATGAAAGGCTACACCTTGTGCTGTCTTATGTCAGGAGCCACCTTACAGGAATTTGCTGCATAAGCGAGTGATGAACTGTAACCTAATGCTGCCAGCTGATCTGGTTACATCACTGCAGAGTGACAGTGAGAAAACGTGGTGTTTTCCCCAACTACCTTTCATTGAAGAGGACCCAAAAAATAGTTATGGCAGTTAATTGCAAACATAACCCGGACACATCCATCACTCTGGTCGTGCCTGAAGATGTTCAGGTGACATAATTTTGTGGCATGTGTGCGTTGTAATAAGTCGACGGTACAGCAAGTTACCTCTGCAACCTTCTCAGCCTTGACTTCTGATGGGGGCGGCTGGTGATGTGGCACTATCTCTTCCGAAAGTATGGCTTCTTCCTGTGGTTCAGCAACAGCTCTCCCATTTGACTGGGCTTTCTAGAAGGCACACGTGAAGAAATAAAAGCAATTTAAGGGCCATGACAATTTTATCCACATTATTCTTAAGCAATCGATACATAACAACATCCAAGGTTAGCACAGCCAGATTGAAAATTAGCCTGAAGCCTAACTTGGGGTTTTAGCCATGTCAGAGGATTCAACTGACACGGTGCTGTTAGCATGACAGCTAGCTTTGCTAACAGTATGGCTATCAAGCTACGACAGGGTGTAAGCTAGACTGACTTCATTTACATTACGTGCCTTTTCCGCCTTCTTCTTCTTTCTCTTCGGTTCCTCGGACTTGACTGGTTTACTGACACCTCGCTTTACTTCAATGCCGTCGTCCACAGGGCTTACAGTGGATCGTTTCTTGAAGACAGCCCGGTAGACTGCGGCCCACAGGGCGAACATTAGCACTAGTCCGGTGCATGCCGCTAAGAGGATCACCCATGGCGGTATAAGCTCAGGCTTCAGTCCCAAATCCAAACCGAACTCGGAGCGCAACAGCCCCAGGCCTTTGGACAGCAGTTCATTCAGACGATTTGTAACCAGCTTGAACTGCTCAGAGGCCGCTTCCTGCCACTGTTCCATTAGTATTGTTTTTTGAACAACAGACCGATTAGTCACGCTTTACTTGCCGCTATTAGCTGCAAGCTAACTTTAACCCTAGCCTGCAGTGCTAGCTAAAAATAACGGAACGACTTCGACATGATGGAAGAAAATAAATGTATCCTCTCTTCCGCCAGTAACATCGGCCTAGGCAGACAGCCAGCTAGCTACCTAAATTTTTTGAAGGCTGTGGTGACAAATAACTAACCAGCCACCAGGCTAGCCGATATCATCGTAAGATGTTATGCCACCGTTAGCTGACTACCACAATGCATCCACTGTGACCGCTAGTAAAGCAGGTTCACCTCATATGGCTCCGTTTTGAGTGGAGGAGAAGCGTTGCCTTCACTGTTCTTCGTAAATCGAGGTTTCCACTTTGTGTATTGCAACCGCCTATATTGCCCTAGTAAATGTAAACTAAATCATTGTTTTCGAAGTTATTGTTATCTTGAAGACAACATGTCTCCGATGTGTTTTAAGTGGCAAACCGAAGAAGGTGATTATTCTTATAAAATAGCATTGCTTTACAATGTTACTTGACAAAATTTGTATCATAGTTGATCTCAGTTGACAAGGCGCTTTAAAGAGCAAATTCTGATCTTTCTTGTGTCATATAAGCGCACTTAAAGTATACACCACTCAGTGACATTAAAACCACTGACAGGTGAAGGGAATAACACAAATCATTTGTTGACAATGCAGTGTTCTGCGAGGAAACCTTTTGTTCTGGCAACCATATGAGTGTTCTTTGACACACCACCCAGATTAAATACCCTTAAATACACTTTAAATACATGTTGCGCCTGATCAGTGCGTGTGCACATACACGCATAATTTTTTTCCCCTTCATCGTGGAAATGTACATATATCCCATGATCATTGAAAGCAACACGACCTGGCAGTGCCAGCTCTAACAAAATGGGCGGGGCTACAATTTCCCCCTTGCCGATTGGCCCAATGTAGAGTATTACTGTAGTTGTAGTCTGTAGTTGCTTGTTTTTCGTTGATCTTTTGTTTCCTTATGTAAAGGAAACACAAATCCTAATTCTAATAATAATTATACACCAATAGCTATTATTTAGTAGCTTCTGAAGGGCTGGGGTAAAATAATAAATGTATTAGGTGTATAGCAGGTCAAAACGGTCACAGGTACGCAGCTTCTTCTCACACTAATGCAACATTGATTCCCCACTACTATTAACATTAAATACTGGAAAAAAAGACTGGACAACTTATTTGCATCCAAGTTTATTTTGAAATTCCCTACTCCCCCTGTACAAGAAAAAGAGGACTTTCCACAAAGGCAGCAGTGAACTGTCAGTGATAGTACTTTTCTAGGGAAGGAAAAAACTTATAATCACAGTGTCTTCTTTTCGTCTTTTAAATACGTCTACTGCTGTCATCTTTGGCTGGGTTTCGGCAGACAGCCTCCTGTCAAACCACATTCCTGGGAAGCGAAGGTTTAAGCCAATAGAACAGGGCTGTGGGCTTTACAATTTACAGTGCCAATGCAGGAATGTTCTGTACTGTATACCTTTTCCTCGTTAACACAAAAAGAAAAAAACAATAAAAATTGAAATAAAAATAACAAGCCGTTTGTGTTCACAACACAAACAAATATTACTGCCCGGGGAGATAGCGACAGTATGTCGAATTTCATAAAATTGTATAGACAAAAAATAAATCTACAAAAATGGAGCTAGGTAAATATTACACAACAGTAAACATGTTTTTCTTTTTTTCCTTTTTTTTAAACTCTTTTCCATTGAACCTCTACACAAAACCAAAATTCTTGGTCTTAATGGCTAGCAGGAGTTTCTGTTTGAGTATCTGTTTCGAAGAATAGAGTGGCACGTAAAGACGTGAGATGCAGGTATTGGCTGTGGGGAGGTGCTGGTCATCTGGAGGCCGGATGGTGATGGAGGGCATCGGCTGGAAGCCCTCCTCGCTGGCTGGCAGAGAAGGGCTTGAGGTCCAGAAGTACACCTGAAGAAAAGAAAAATCATTACTCACATTTCCCACTGAAATATTTTGTAATGTTTAAATGTTTGTGTTTTGGGATGAAGAAAAAAAGCAGCCAGAGGGTTTGAATAAATTATATTATTAAATACATGTTTGCTTGTTGGTGTTCATTAGTGCTCGTTACACATCACTTGATTCTTACAATGAAATGACAGACTAAAGGCTAGTCTCCACACGACACAACTATGCCACTCAAGATGCATTTCAACAGAAACAATACAACATTTAAATAATGCAATGGTTCTGTAGAAGGCCATGCTCCTGCTCTGTCACAAGATCAAGAAATCTGAGGTAAATTTTACTGTCACATATGTGGGTATACAATAAGGCTGTAGCCCATACAAAGAGTTTCAGTCAAATTACATCTCTATTTATCACTATTCTTTATCACTCACAGAATAAATGTAGACTGTATTGTTCTTAGTGTTATCACTTTGAACGCACAGCTAAACAGGTGCAAGAATTACGAACTGTAAGGGGGGTCTTGAGGTTGTGGAACGACATGTTGCCAGCACAACATGTCCAGACTTAAAAAGGGTAAAAGTCTTAATTCCCTGGTAGTGGCCCCTAAAAGTCCTCTAAACCAGACTAAAGTAGTTACAGCTGACTGACCAAGCACTACCTGTGAGAAATGCAGTCTTTCAGCCTTGCAGGTCTTAAAAAAAACATGCATTTTAAGTGTGCCACAAATAAAGTTTCTAAATGTGTGTTTTACAAAGGGATTAAAAGACCAACAGCTATTCCAAACTATTCTCTGTTAATTATAATCTGAGCCTTAAAGGCATAACATTGGCAGCTGGTGTTAAGGCATTAAGCGATTCTGGAGAAAGATAGCTGAGGACCAGAAATGCCTCAAACACAGCAAAATAAAGAGAAAATAAGAAAATACACACATAGAATATTGTTTCTGATAGATATGTACACCAGCACACACTTCTGGTCATCAGCGATTGCCGATAGGTATCATTTTTGTATGAGTCTATGAATATTTTTCAATGCATATTTCACTTTTTAAGTGAAGTAACTCATGTAACTAATGACAATGCCAAGAACTGCACCGCTGAGAGCACCTGTTAGTCTCTGTTTTGAAGGTTAATAATGATGAGAACAGACTTACCAGATCTTGCCTCTCAGTCATGCTCATCTTCTCCACTATGGACCAAAACCAGCGTTTAAACTGCAGCAGTTTGTCTGCATTTTCCCCTGATGGATGGAGTACACATCTTTACTTAGTATGTTAAAGCAAATATTGTTCAGCAGTAAAACTTTCTGAGTCAGTGCAGCAAACAGAGATAAGACATTAAAATGGACACAGAGACACAGCCATAGAGCATAGGATCCAGACAGAGCAGCATACCAGATTCATCATTGAAAGAGGTGAAGCTGATGAGCATCTGGACGTTGACTTCTCCACAGCCGTTGACCAGAAGCCTGAAATCCTCTGCCGTCAGGTCCTCCAGGGCGTTCTTAGGGAGTACATCCAGCAAACCCTTTCTCATTGCCTATGAGAGACACAGACACATCATTATTATTGTGAATAGACATTTTGTTGAATGAAAAACCATTTGTCTGTGTTCTACAAAATTCATACTTCGAGATGAGATTTGTTAAAACGCTGGGAATCGCTGAATATAGTATTACAGAGCTTTACTCACATGGAGAGGCTGCTCAGCCACCACCAGCATTCTGTGCTCTGCATACTTTCTCACATACTCATACACGTTGAGGGGAGTTACTGGCATGTTGACCCCACCAGACAGAAGCTCCACCTGAACCAGTAAAAGTAAGACATCAACAAACACTTGTTTGTTTATGGCATAAACATATTTCAGAGATACACATTCATCATCTTTTCAGTATGGCATTCATAGTATTCAGATTCTGCTTTCAATGGCATAGATTACTGATAGTTATATTTTGCATAAGGACACAATGAATGAGGACAGATGTCACACACTGCACCTTGTTGCATGTACTTCTTAGTCTTGTGCTAGAACACAGTTTAAAATTCTACTTTTTATAATTATAGCTGCTGCGTTATAGATAAGAGTTGTTAGCATTAAGAGTTACAATCTACATCAGCGCAGTTCTCTACCTGTCCAGCCCCTTCCTCTTTGCAGAGGTCAATGGCAAAGGCCAGGTCCATGGCAGCAAATACTGCATCTGCTTCACCAGCCTGAGAATGGCGGATCAGCTGCCGCAGGCTCTCGTACATGACCGGGTCAAAGAATGCAAAGTCATGCCAGTTCACCTGCCGTACCAAAGATGATGCGTAGATTTAGGAACATTATTCTGAAAAGCTCCAACATTATAAAGCAGGGTGATTACTTTAAGTGCAAAAATATATTCTAAACAACTCATTTTCTCTTACCTTCCTCCCAAGGAGCACTTTGATGACATGTCTGTTCAACGTGATTGGACAGAGTTCATTCTGAAGCAGACATAACCCCAGTATTCTGTGGAGAAAATACATTTAGTTTTCATACTTTGTTCAAGGGAACTCATCTCCCCTTATTTGTCATTTTCTTTCTTTTGGTAAACAAGTTTCTATTTGACCAAACCTCCTATAAAACTGCCTTCATGTGTGACCAAACAAGACCACGATTCATTACCTGCCAATGTTACGGAAGCAGTTCAGCCTGGCCTCTGTATTCTTGCCGGGTCGTGGGGAGTAGAAGCCTCGTTTGCCAGGTTGGTAGAAGAGAGGAGCATTGTCATCCCCGTCATCTGGATCATCCAGCTCCATGTCAACCACACTGCGGGTTGAGCCATGACGCTTACGGTTCTCCTGTTGCTGCAATCAAAAAATATTGTAAGCATAAAGGAGAGAAATATGAGTTAGAATGCCAAATCAACCCTGATGTTTCATGATTATTATTGACAGAAATCAGATGACTAACTCTACATGTTAAGACAGCATAGAGTGCAAACAGAGATGCTGAGTTTACTTGTGCTTTCTCCGGAGCCTCCAGGAGACCCAGATCCAATATGCTATCAGCACCATTTTCCCTGGGAGAGATAGAGTGTTTATTGTTAGTTTATAAAACTTCTTAATGCAAGAAAATGTTGTAACAATTTCATTTTGATATAATTTACTCATACAACACCAGAGAGCAAGACCATATAAATTTCCCTATGGTGAACAGAGCCGATATAATGATAACTGTGTTTAGCACCTATGTCTGGGTGAATGATCAAATTACGATACCTTCCATGTGCAATGAGAAGCTCCATGGCTTCCTCCACCCTGGCTCGGAGAGAATCCTCACTAGCCAGCAGCAGCAGCAGCTGGGCAGGGGACAACTCCAGCAACATGCCTGTGATTTTACTGGCAAATGCCTGAGGAGACAAACACACAGGGAATGTAAGTATGGTGAAGGAAACCATCAGTTAGACTAGCTGTCACACATGTATTAACAGAATAGTCAAAGTATGTTTTCACTCATTCGAGAATTGATAAAGCTTGGTGACAGCAAAGTACACAGTCACATGTGCTCTAAATCTTGTGGGTTTTTTCATCTGATTGTTTGAATGTACAGTGCTGAATTTATTCAAATGTTCATAATTTAGATACGTTAACCTGTTCTTACATGACTAAAAATCTATTTAGACAACACAAAGCCTTGATGGATCTAGATGACTTCTTACCGGTTGCATTGCATGTACACGTGGGTAGAGCCTTTCACCCAAGGCCTGTCTGTGTGCAGGCAGGGGGTCAGGCTCATCACTTGGGTTTCCCTCTGATGAAGGCCTGAAAGGCCTGGTGTCTATGGACAGCTGCCTCCTTGAGTCTCTGTAGAACACAAACACACAGATAAACATCAGTCTCAAACAATACAGGCCTCTTTGTTTATTGTAAAAGGGGAATATATGTATTAACTTGGAGTTTACCTGTCTCGATCTCTCCGAGATCCAGCTCGAAGTCCACCGCTTCTCCTCTCTCTTTCCCGATCTCTATTTCTCAAGCGCTGCATTAGATCTGCAAACACAAACACACACATACATTGAAGATTACAAGTCCACCTTTGAGTGTAACTTGTTATTTTGAAAAAAAAAATTCTTAACTCTAGAGGTAACTGCTTTAATCATCACAAAAGTACTATTGAATGTGACAATGAAATTAAGTTCATTAATACAGTATAGTTTCTATGTATTGTCATACTTGAATTGTAATCGTGATGACACGTACTGCTGGCCTGCATGCCCTTGCTGACACTCTGAACACAGTCCAGATTGGGCAGCTTGTCATTGGAGAGCAGGGCCAAGGCGATGGCGGTGTAAAAACTGCGGGCCACACCGCTGCCCTCTCCTGGCTCATCTTTGAAAGTGACCTTCACCCGGTGCACGGCCATGGGTGTGGTTGTGCAGCGCCTGCCAAAGTGCGTGTTTAGCTGACGCATGGTCTGTTGTATTAGCTGATCTCGATCCCGATCAACCTCCAGGGCCAGGTCACGGGACTGCAGGTTCCTTAGCTTTTCCATCTCCCGACGGAACTTGGATTCCTTTACCTCAAAGCCACCTAACTCAGTAAGAATCTGGGGAAAACAACAAAATACAAAATCCTTACAAGCCTGCTCGCTAATATCTAGGTCACCATTACCCTGAAATATTTTTTATATTGAATCAAATAAATAGAAAAAGAGTTGTTAATCTGGTGCTCTCAACATCTTTGAGCTGGTTGTTAACAGAATAAGCAGAACATCCCAAAGCAAACACACCAGTAAATACTGGATGTACATTCCACAAGAAAGAGGACTCAGTTCTCTGCACTTTAATAGATACTGCAACAAGCTTCTATTTTCAAGTATTTAAAAAAAATGGGGTAACGTAAGAACAAGTGCTATTTTTACTTTGTTTTAATATATATTACGATAAAAATGTACCGATCCAGGTTCAGCTCCGACATCCTCCATGAAGACACGACCAAAAAGTTCCAGAGACAGACGCCAGCGGCCAAGTAGCATGTCATGTGAGATCATCATCCCCATGAAGCTGCAGTGAGGTCTGGGCAAACGAAGGAGAAAGGAGGACAAAATATGACAGTGTAAATGCATTGAATTAGAATATTAAGAGAAAACGATAGTATAAGACATTTCAGTTTTTTTTATACCTACATCATACATTTTCTTGTTCCATGTTAACTGTTGTCTTTCTTGCCCAGTATTACAGTTTGTATAAGATGTGGTAATTAACTGATGCCAGTTTGATTTGGACAAGCTGTATCTATCAGTTGATTTTTTTTGGTATAAAAACAGATGTCAGACACTTTAATGCACGGACATCTTCAAACAAACTGATTATAGCAGTGCATAATCCTCAAAAGATATCATGTTTGTTTACTACTGTGGTCAAAGAAATGCATAGAACTCTATATTGACCCCTTGACATTTGTCACCTCCATCATGCAAAACGCACGTTGAGTGCATTCACTGGAGGTGCGTGTGTAAAGTCCTAGCAAAAGCAAAACCAGAAAGACAGTTCAGACTGGCACCTGAACGACGGGAGAGGAGGTCCATCACTCTCAGTGAGGCCAATCTCAGCAAGTAGGCTGCTCTTCAGCTGGGCAGCAAGGTCATGGGGTGAAGGGCCTGGTTTTGAAGGCTCCAGCTCCTGTTCTGCCAGTGACTGGTTCCCAGTGCTCCGCTGTCCAGTTTCCATACTCATCACATTCTTCAGGTTGGCTGAGTAAGACATCTTAGTGGGCAGGATCTGTCAGGGTTCAGAGAAGTTATTTAGTAATGTGATCAAATTTTGGGATGATGAAAGTGTGATGATGAAAGAATGGAAATACGGAAATGAGTTACAGAACACAGGCTATGTTCCAATATCCACTGTTGAATTTCAGTCGAAGCAAAAAGAAAATCCAAAATATCCATTATTTCCTGATGTCTAATTTCCAATGCTCTGAAATGCCACTGGAAATCATGAAGAGGAAATAATGCATCCTGGAACATTCTTACAGATTTTTCTTCAAAACTGAAGTTACTTGTGTTTGTTATGTTTGGATATTAGAACACAGCTGCCAGCGTGTTTGTCCAGTGAAGAGGGGTGGTATACCTGAGAGGGGGAGGGTAGAGAGGAGCCCATGTTTACCTCCAGGCAGTTCCTGTCCATGCTCGCCTCAGCCAGGCCTTTGGTTGCCATGTAAGAGGAAGAGTACAAGCCCTGAGAGGGACGACCGAACAGATCCTCCTTCCTGGCATTCGGCTGTAAGAGAAAAGGCAAACTTAAGTTGAACTCAAAGACAGCAGGCTTATCTATTCTATCATCTTTCTGACTTAAAGCAGTCACTGGTGAGACTGAGCAAAATTTAAACCTCAGCGTGAGGGTGGTAATAACGACTTATTAATTGTCTCAGACACAAAGGTCTGACTCCTGAATCATTAGTAGTATTTCTGGTATTTCAAAAATTTTGGTCAGCTGCCTTGCAGCTTTTGGATATCCAGAGTATTAACATCAGTGTCAATGGACGGCATGGTGTGCATATTGAGCATGCAATTTAATTCAAGTAGATTGTGGATCATGCGCATTTAATGCTTCCACCTTTACTGTCTCAGGAGAAGTCTGAGACAGGTGGAAGTGACTGAGCAGCAATTCTGACCTGCAGGAGGTGGGGCTGATCTGCCAGTGGAATGGCCTCAGCTAGAGGAACATCGAAGGGGTTGGGTGGAATGCAGCCAAGGAATGTCATGGAGTCAGAGCGCCTGAAGAAGGGATGGTTCTGGCCCGTCTCAGCTGGGACGGGGTCCTCGTCCTTGTCCTGCAGAGTTGAACCTGAGATGAAGCAGAAATGAATCAACTGTCAGCACATATTTTAAAACAACTAAGTACTTTGTTTATATTCACTGCACACTGATTTGTTAAACATTAGTTATCTAGTTTACTTTGATTGGTGTCCTCATCATTCTCGTGTTCAGAATCCTCATTGTCCAAACCAAGTTCCAGAATCTCTCGATTTCTACAAGAGTGGGTAACAAACAATATTAACAACTGTTACATTTTTAAAATTATTTTAAAGCCATGGTTAACTAACTGGCTCAGCAACCATCACTGTTGTCTGTTTTATCAAGCAATACAGGCAAAATAATGTAATAATTTTCTTCTGGTGGCTATTATATTTTATTATAATCTATGCATATAATTCAGATGTACAGGGACACAGATCTCAACCTATAACCCCAAACTCAAGAAATTTCAAAAACACATAAGAACACATTTTTCCTCTTTTTAGTTGTAACCAAACAATTATGCTGGCACAGGAATAAACTTTTTCACAATAAAGACAGTATTTTCCCACATGTTCTTCATGTACCTCTTTCTGTCCATCTGTGGTGTGTCCAAAGTGGTCTGCTGGTTCATGGCCTTAATCCAGTAGATAAGAGCCTGGAAAACGTAGGCCACATGTTTCAACGAGCATACGTCCAGCACAGGAAGTACATCAGAGTGTTCATCATTGTGGGAACGCATCAGTGATAAGGCGTAGTTCAGAAAGTCTCCGCGTGCAGACATCATGCCCTGGCGAGCTGTCAGCAGGGTAGCTGCTCTCCTGAAATAATTACAAAACAAGGGAGAATCACTTCAATACAGGGAATAGGGAATGCAAAGAGTTTCATTGCTATGGATAGGTATTTTCCTGATGTTTTTCTCTGGTTGTCTCAGGTCTTCTTGTTTGAATTCGTGTGGACCAAGACTATAAATACATTCTCCTGAGACTAATCATCACCCAACTGTTACCAACTGACGTGTTTTCCCGAGTGAATATTTTTACCTGCGCCCTTCCAGGGTCCGGAGGCTGGCCTCTTCCCGAGCATTCATCCGTTCCCTACGAGCAGAGTGCTGAGAGGCATGGAGTGGGTGACTTGGGTGACCCGGATCCCCTGCAGATGACAGGGCTGAGCCATATCGCAACTGAGCCTCGGTGGAATCCATGATGGACACCATCCAGTTCCATGTAGGAATCAGCTTTTCTTCAACATAATTCTGGGTCAAAACATGACAAACATTTACCACCATATAATAATAATTATGTGTTTTCTAAACAAATGCAATGTTTGTTTAATAGAAGAAAATCTTGTTTATTCATTCAGAGTAGCAGACTCACTAATCTGACACAACACATGGCAGCAGTGTATCTTACCTGCAGGTTGACTGCATCCTGGTAGGTGAGCTTTACAGCCGCAGGGTACTGTGAGTACACTAGATGGTTGTACTTGGGAATCAGACTCATGAGGTCTGAGATCTGCCTGATAACAATGCTGTATGCACGGGCCAGGCTGCTGGCAGAGGTCAGATAGCTGCTGGAATTGCTGGCCTCCAGAGCTGCTGCTGCTGCAGCAGCGCTGGAGCTAATAGCACTGGAGCGGCGCAGGTTGGTAGGGTCAATATATATCAGGCCGGTGGAGCTTGCTGTCAAAAAGACAAAGATCATAATGGGTAAAATTACATACACAGTTTTGTGAAGGTCATCTGAAACCACAAGCAGACACCCTCCAAGGGACAAAATTCCACTGACCAGCTGGTGTCGATGAACTGGAGGGAGCACTTCCAGTGGCCCGCTGGCTGGGGGTGTTTCTCACAGCCCACTGCATGGAGCGAGGAGCCTGTGCAGCACTGTTGGCATGGGAAGCACTAGTTGTTCTTTCCAGTGGCTCATCCAGAAGGAACGTCTCCTGGTCGACATCATCGCTCTGACTGCTGCTGCTGTCGGAGTCACTGGAGTCATTAGACTGGGAGTCATCCTCTGAAAAGAAGGCAGGGACACTGCTGGCACCTTCAGAGAGGAGAAGGGTGATAGGGGACGAGAGAAAAAACAAAGATAAAATTGACACGTTTAATGGCTTGTGTATTCACCTCACCTCCCTTTCTTCTGTCTTTCACATCAGATTTAGCCAAGCAGGAGTGCGGGTTAGTGAATCACACCACTACAAGGCCGAACAACACTAATATGACGGTGAAAACACTGAGGCTTCAAGTCAAAACAACAGCTGCACTCTCTGTTGATCAATTTGAGCTTAATAACATACAACTTAATTTCTTTTTAACCCTTAGAGGCCTGGGCAATTTTTCTGGTGATTTCACTACCTTTACATTCATCTTGGTCATTACCCCATGCATGTTATATATTGTTTTTTTCAGCAGGCTATCCAGATCTACCATCATTTTATGTGGTAACATTTGCATATATGTTCTATAAGTTTTTGTATCAACAAAAATTATTTTGCTTATTATGAAATTGTTACATTTTTACACGTATCTCTCCATAGAAAGCTACCAGGAGAGTACAATTAGCTGTATCTGTCTTCGGTTCACTCTGCTGCTCTTACTCTGAACTTTCTGCCAATGTGACCTGAACTGACCTCACCTGAATATAAACTGAGACTATTGTGTTTGTGCATGCGCATTTAGAGTAGCCCGCATGCACTCTTCCTTAAAAAATGTTTGAATCGCTGCAATGAAAAAAGGCAAAAAGTGTTGCTTTATTATTCAAAGTGGGACATATTGTTAGCCTGTTATTAATCTGTCTTTATAACATGATGCCTTCGATGCAGAAGTATGTGTTTGGTATCACTGTAAAGCTCCATTTCTACTCTTTCATCTGATATGCAAGCCTTGTCTGTATTATCATGGGTTTGCCAGGTATCATTCGAAAACCCAGGTTGTGCAGTTTCATGTGATATGCGTGCCATTTCGCAGCAATGAATAGTTCTGGAGTAATTCAACAGAAAATAAGGGGTGTGAATTTGGATGCACTTTGCACCAACTGGCCTCTAAGGGTTAATCTACTTGTTTTTTTCTTTTTTAAATTGGAAATTTCATACAAGAGAAGGAACAGCAACCCCTCAGTTGTACTGAATATTCTACATGGAAATTAAACAACATTGAGAAAAAGATCACTTAACATGACCAAGGAAGAAAAAACACCACACTGTTTGGAAAAGCTACAAGTTGATTAGTTTGTTATCTGAGTGAAAGAACAATAAGACTACACTTGTGATGAGGGACAGTATTAGTCAAAAATGATAGACACAATAACAATGAAATGTGAGAAAGGGACAAACTGAAGGAACTTTCAGCAGGAAACTGTGTATGCACTTTGCAAATTCACTCTTGCCCTGACATCTGTATATGCGTTGAAATAAAGAGGAGCTCATACCAAAAATAGGAAATGCCAAGGACACCCTACTGCCTGCAAATGAGATACATTGGGTATTCAGCCAGGGACCATTTTGTTGGCTGTATCATTAGCTCTCCAAACATAAATCCCCACAATCCAAAATGCTGACTGTAAAGTACTAACTTTGTGAGGACTGAATAAGTCTGCAATTGAAGGAACAAATTACACCACAGTGCAGCAAGACCCAAATGCAATTTCTATTTAGCAAGCAGTTGCAGTCACATATAACTGCATTTCCACTAAAAACCCATAAAAAGAACAGTACTTAGAAACTGAAGAAAAACTTATGAAGTAATGGCATTTAAAAGAAATTCTAAAATTAAATCTAAATGGAGAGATTAAAAACAGCTGTTAACAAACCTGCTTCAGAGCCGGCGGTGGCTGCTGTGACGACACTCCTGCGGCCGCTCGCATTATCCTGATTGCTGTGGTTACTTTCACTGTCACTCTCGGTCTCAGCTGCAGCCAGCAGATCCAGCTCCATGTCACTCCCTGAAAGCAGAAAAAGATACTTCACTGCCCGTTGGGTGAGATGTCAAATTATACATAAAACATTAGAAAAAGCTACAGTGTAGGGTAAAAGTAGGGTGGCTTACCATCCTCGTCATGCTCATCATGCTGCCCTTCTGCTTCAGCATTTTCCTCTCCCTGTTCCTCCTGGTCGTCATGATGGTCTTCCTCACCAGCTACTCCCTCTACCACTTCAACCTAAAAGACAAACACAACAGATCCTAAGAGAGAAAACTTATACAGAGATTTTCCAATTTAGTAGTAGGAAAAAAAAATATATTAATTCATATCCTAATGAAATCAGTGTAAAAACAGTCTGGGCTCTAGAGGGCATCATGCATTCACTGAAATTAGTAAGCGGTGAAACTAAGACAAATCCAAACCGATTCGCTTGCATGCAAAGTTCATTATGGCTTTGATGATTTTATAATGAGGCTCCCCACCTCTTCAACATCTGCTGATACGATGTCATCCTGCTCCTCGTCTCTTCCTCTGACAGGCTGTGACTGGCTGCTGCGCCGAGGCTGTGGGTTCCTGATGATATAAGAGGCAGCTGTCTGGCTGGAGCTGTGAAAAATGATGCACAAGACACAAAGTAATTATCTATATTATCTAGTGAATAAGAAAAATCTGTCATCATCTTTTAATTTCAGTTTCGTCTGTCCAAGTAAGCATTTAATGAATAACTCTATGATTTGAAAATATTTCAAGTCAAATCTTAGCGTTGGCTTTTATCCAACTCACTGATATAATATAAGCACATAGCTGACCTGCTGGACTGGTCAGGAGAGGGTCTCGGGGGCAGCGGTTCAACAGAGAAGAGCTCCTCGCTGCCCTGAACGGCATCAATACTGGTGCTGGCCAAAGTGAACGGAGCCGTAGGTCTTGCTATGCCCATTCGCACAGGAACAATCAACGACTCTGCTACATTACACAGCTCCTCCACAGCATAGGGCAGCAGAGCTTGGAATACTCGGCGACATTTTCCAATGGGCTGGGGGATGAAGTTGCTATGTGGAGGAAATTGATGGGGAAAAAAAAAAAAACAGAATCAGCATTTGTATGAATTCAAAAGGCCATTTCAAATATGTAGCCCTAAAGCATGATACAATTTAGCTGGTTCACTGATCACTCAGGTTACAACTAAATCCTAAGACCTTTGCTGAAACTTTCCTTGAAAACATTGATGCTTCTTACTTTTTCTTCTTGGACGAGGCCATTTCCACGCTGAGGATGACAAACACCCGGGCAACAGAGCGTAGGAATCTCCTGGTAACAGTGACCGCCTCTTCTCTTCGGCCAGGAGTGTACTTGTTCTGCAGCTCCTTTACTAGTGTACCCAGCAAGGTGTCTATGAACTAATACAGGAGAACAAACTAGAATTACCGCCTTGTAACTGTATGCTCTCACCAACTAGTGAAATTGTAGTTTACATCCACGTCTGTCCCAACCCATGAAATCTATTTAGACTTCTAAGGAATTTGATAAAAAGCTGATAACTGTAGTTCTGGGTGACATGGAAACTATGTATATTGGTATGTATTGTTTTAGTAAATCATTTTCATTAACAACCACTGGTAACGTGTTGTATAAACTGAGATTTTTGTTCAACAATGTGTATACATTTAGATTGGACGGCATCTTGTTCCTGATGCATGCCATCACAGAGAAAAAGGAGACAGACTAGCTGGACTTACAGTGATATCAGGAGCACACTTTACAATGAGGCAGTGGGTGAAACAGTCAAGGCGAATGGTGCCACTCTGCTGATTCAAGTAGACTTGCTCTTCAGGCAGGAGGTGGGCAATTCTGCTGCTGGCACTAAGTCTATGAGACATAGAAATACAGAACTCAGAATATTGCCCATCACAGAACAAATATATAAAACACTGAGCAGAGGTGACTGAAGTAATACTTCTAACTACAATGAGAGGCTGTGTATTATTAACTGGTATATTATTTCTGCAAAGCCACATTACTGTTCAGTGTTTTGCATGTCATCTTTCAGTTTTGTGAACACCAACAATACAAAATGCAGTTTTACCATTGCTAATTACCAACCAAACTGTAATGCTGGGAGAGCATTTTTCGCTATGATACTCACGGGTCTTTATTCTCCTGAGAACCAAACATGATCATAGACTTGAGGGCATTCCAGTCCTGCAGGACCCTCTCCAGAGCCAGCTGAGCAAAGCGGGGAGGTTCCAGGTCATGGTCTGGCATATCAGAGTCTGAGTGAGAAGAAAAGAAAATAATCTTTCATACACCAGGTGCCTTGAAGGAATAATGTTACAAGCTGCAGGTCAGAACACAGGACTGAAAGAAGGCAGAAGAAAAATAATCTCATGTGAGTGACTCTAAAATTAGCAAACTGTTAGTCAGCAGTGATGGTTAAAGATGGATAATATGTGAAAATGAATTGGAACCTACCCTCTGCATTAGCAGCCTTGCGGTTCCTGTCTTCTCTGATGCGTGGTGGTCTGTACTGACAGTGCTCAACACTCTGCCTGGCAACAGTCTGAACCAGGAACAACAATATATGCTCTCCCCTACAGATGGAATCAAAAGTCAGAAATTTCAGTTTTTCCCTCACTTGCACATGATAAAGTGTTTATGAAGTACAAAGGGAAAAAAAAACACTACTCCATGTGAAGTGGAGATAGCAAAAGGGTTCTCACCTGCTGTTTGGTGTAGTGACCAGGTTAGTGGTTGTGAGCAACCTGTACAGCAGATCCAGGCGAGCAGCCTTCTGGCCGGCGATCAGGGTTTTACACTTACATTTCTCCCAACAGTCACAGTATGCTGTGGGAGATGTCCTCTTCAGTCTGGCAAAGGACAGAAGTAAATTTAAGATCATAGTGTGAAATGCAGGTGATGAAAAGCAACGCTAACAAAGACTTAAACCTTGACAAATATTTTAAGAAAGGCCACGTTCAAAACTAGGACTTACTTGCAGTCATGTCCTTTGTGACACACCCTTGCGCACTCAGTGCAGCAGCAGAGGGACTCGAGCAGACCACAGGTCCGACACTCAAAGATATCCTAAATAAAAAGTCATTGAGATGAAAAATGTCAGGTGGTCAATTTTTAACTGAACATTATAAGTTAAAGAACTGAACAAACACAGGCTCAAATAAGTGAGATTCAGTTTGTGTAGTGAAAAAAGGGGACCGTAACTGAAGCTACAGAAGAGTAATATGTTAATGCTCACTATTTTTGTGCCTTCTGGCAGTATTTTATTTTGATGTTACAATAATTGCAAGCCACAATTGAGTAAGAACCAATAAGTCACATCTTTTTTTCTCTCTCTTTTAAGGCTTAGTGAGTAACCAGTTACATAACTGTCCTTTAAAATATTAAAACTATTTAAGAAATTCCAGTCACAGATTTGTGTTGCAGGAGATTGGTTCACAATACTTTCTCTGGTGATATGGCTGACCTGGTTAATGTGCTCAGCTCCAGTCCAAGTGAAACTGCAGGTGTCATTGCAGCAGAGGACATAGAGGGGCGAATCGTCAGGGTTGGTCCCCAAGGGGCAAATCATTTCCATGAATACAGAGTCGGCATCCTCCTTCTCCGCAATGCCTGGGTCACCCACTGTGTTCCAAGACATTCGAGGAACAAAAGGAAAATATGTAAACTGAGGAATGTCAGTTACAGTGTGTAGTTAGCTGTTGTAAGCAGGGCAGCAAAATAGGTCAGGATTCACATAACTCATGGATAACCTCCAATGTTCCAGATGTTACCTAATCACTTAAAATTACATCAGATATACAAAAGTATGCCATTTTCTCAGAATTTATTCACAGAGGTGGTGGTTGGCTGGTCATGCAAACTTAGTTTCTTTCTCTTTCTCTCTCTCTCCATTCTTTCTGTATCAAGACCACATTACATCACATACATAGAGTATACTATGTGCACATAATGCTTTGCAGACAGAGCTGGCATTTCAGTACAGTTCTCTGTCTCCAGTCTCTCATCAAATAAAAGCAGAAAGATGACTTATTAACTTACCCTTGGCCATTTTCTGAGCAGCTTCCAGCACAGTGATTGCTGCCGGGTAGGCTCTCCCACTGACTGCCAGCATGAATGGGGTCATTCCTCGGGCATCCCTGTCAAACAACAGTATACATGAGCACTTTAGAGGGACAGGCAGGCAAATATACAAAGAACAGCAGAGAAATAAAAAGTTAGTAAAATGTACAAAAAAAAAAAAAAAAATGTTTTGTGCGCAGTAAGCTTTTTTTTAACTGCAACCTCAACTCCAAAAAAACTTGGGATGCTGTGTAAAATGTTAATATAAACATAATGCAATGATCTGCAAATCTCATAACCCCATATCTTATTCACAGTAGAACATAGAAAGCATTACAAATGTTGAGAGTGAGACATTTTACTATTTCATGAAAAATATTAGCTTATTTTGAATTTGATGGTAACAGCACATTGCAAAAAAGTTGGGATGGGGCAACAAAAGGATGGAAAAGTAAGTGCTACTTACAAGGAACAGCCGGAAGAACATTTTCCAACTCATCAGGTTAATTGGCAACATATCAGTAACATGACTGAGTATTAAAAAGAGAGTCTCTTGAGTCTTTTTAGAGTCTCTCAAAAGTAAAGATGGGCAAAAGTTCACCAATTTGTGAAAAGCTGCATCTACAACTTATTGAACAATTTCAGAATAATGTTCTTCAACATAAAATTGCAACGACTTTGAATATATCATCATCTACAGCACATAATATCATCAAAAGATGCAGAGAATCCGGAGAAATCTCTGTGCCCAAGGGACAACAGCGAAAAGCAATACTGGATGCCGTGATCTTCGGGCTCTCTGACAGCACTGCATTGCAAGTAGGCGTGATTCTGTGATGGAAATCACAGCATGGCCGCCCGAACACTTCCAGAAATCACTGTCCGTGAACACAGTTCGCTGTGCCACCCAAAAATGCAAGTTAAAGCTCTATCATGCAAAGAAGCCATGAACATTATCCAGAAATGCTGCTATCTTCTCTGGGCCAAAGCTCATTTAACTGGACTGTTGCAAACTGTTGTGGTCAGACGAATCCAAATTTGAAATTCTTTTTGAAAATCATGGAGAGGCAGAGGGACCATCTGGCTTGTTATCAGTGCTCAGTTCAAAAGCCTGCATCTCTGATGGCATGTGGGGTGCATTAGTGCCTACAAAATGGGCAACTTGCACATCTGGAATGGCACCGTCAATGTTGAAAGGGACATAGAGGATTTAGAGCAGCATATGCTCCCATCTAGATGACATCTTTTTCAGGGAAGGCCTTGCATATTTCAGCAGGACAATGCTAAACCGCACACTGCATCTATGACAAAAGCATGGCTTCATAGTCCATCCATCCATTTCCTATACCGCTTATCCGTCAGGGTCACGGGGAAGCTGGAGCCTATCCCCATAGTAGAAGAGTCTGAGTGTTAAACTGGTCTGTCTGCAGTCCAGACCTTTCATCAACTGAAAACATTTAGCGCATCTTAAAAGAAAAAACACAACAAAGAAGAGCCAGGACTGGATCCTACACCCTGGTAAACATGGTCGTGTTCTGACTTTTTTTGACAAGTTTTGCTGCCATCAAATTCAAAATAAGCTAATATTTTTTATGAAATAGTAAAATGTCTCACTCTCAACATGCTTTCTATGTTCTACTGTGAATGAAATACAGATTCATGAGATTTGCAAATCACTGCATTCTATTTTTACAGACATTTTACAGACATTTCACACAGTCCCAACTTTTGGAACTGAGGTTGTATGATCGCATAGAAATAAAGACTCGTACTTGGCAGAGAGCAGCTCCCGTAGGTGTGGTCTTAGAACAACACTGTCACACATTAGCTTTAGGATAAGGTGGGCGTTGGCCTTCCTGTCTTTAGATTCAACCACAGATGACTCAGTGGACGGCCCTGCTCACACAGAGAGGACAGTCACAGGTTTGACGACAGAGTTTAAATACACAAAACCTACAATGTACTACTTAGAGTGATGCCACAGAGCTTATGTATAATTCATGAAAATGACCAGAAAGTCTCATATATAGATGTCTATATATAGATATAGATATTGCGAGATATTTAGAATGATGTATCAATTAGAAAAATATAGTAATTTGAGACAACTTTTCACTCCTCCTTTATGATGAAGATGGTACCTGGTATGGTGGAGGTGCTAGGTCCCTGGTTGGTCCCAGTTGAGGCAGTCGTGAGTGAACCCACAGCTGGAGCCAAAATGAAGTCAATGTCACCATCTGTTGATTAAAAAAACAAAATACATTTTCCAATATTACTAAGAGTGTAGGTTTCACTAGGTTTAGGAGACATATCACCTCATTCATTCACCAAGGCAAAGACCGTCAATTACACTCACAATCATACAGACTTTCTGACAGAAAATCTAAGGGAAACAAGAGTAGGGAGAGCTGATATGGACAAATTGAAATATCTCAATATTTTTGACCATATACCTCAATATTGATAATGTGACAATACTGTAGAGATGACTATTGGTGTTTTCACAAAACATTAAGACAATTTTTGATAACTAATTATCCGTAATGTTGACAGTGACACTGTTGGTCTGAAAGAGCCTTAAAGAGCTAACAAAGATTATCCTAACTGTACATTCATGTAAAGATGCACTGACCAGGGTCCATGGGTGGAGGGTCAGGGACCCAACTTGGTGGGGCAATGGGTGGTGACACGGGGTCTTGGTGGTCACTGGATGACGGGCCAGACTCATGACGGCCTAGACCTGCTGCTCTTAGAGACCTCCGCATCATCTCCCTCAGACGAAGCCTGTTGACAACACAGAAAAAGTTGCTTGATATCACTGTTCATTGTAATTGGATGGAAAATGATTCATTTCTTACAAGGAGCCTTGTCTACTCCAAATGACACTTGAGAGTTTTCTCTATATATTATTTTTCCTTATATAATAAAATATATATATTTTTCCTGTGTAGCACAAGAACAGTATAACTAGCTATTTACCCTCTGCTGCTGGAGGAGCCAGTCCTATTCCCAGAACTGTTGCTTGAAACCACAGAGATGGCATTGGCAATTGCCTCCACAGCAGACAGACGCTCTGCAAATGTGTTTCTCTCAGACCTTTCAGCTTCTGAAATGAAAAACATGGTGGCTTAGCATAGGGAAGAGTCTCTTGGGGAGGCAGGCAATTAAATTTATACAGATGAGCAGAGTCAAAACTACAACTTTGAGCCTTGAGACTTGAGGCCTTTTGAGACCTTTTTTCCTTTTCGATTTTTTCAGTTTTCTAATAAAGACTGCAAAATGTGAAATTGAGAAACAATGTGAATAAAATGTAAGCAGCACATTAAGATAAAGTACTTTTTGGATTCAATTTAAATATCACAATGATTTATAACGATATCAGTATTAGACCTGGATTACCTTCTTCCTCTTTGGTTTCCTTGTTACTAACAGGGAAGCACACAGACACTGCAGCATGGAGGATGTTGCGGTTTCCATCACAACGATGATCCAGAAGTGCTCCGAGTGCCTGGCTGCCCTGATCCAGCAGGAAAGCCTGCTCAAGGTTCACCAGGTACTGCCGACATGCCTCATAGTCACAACGTAGGACATGCTGCATTAACGTCTGTTTCTGAAAGACACAAAGAGAAAATGTCTGATAAGTTGATTCTAATAATTCATTTGCATGTCTGATTATTCATTGTGACCTAGACGACACTGTTTTTTGGTCATTCAAACAGATTTATGGGTGATAAAATAGTGAAACAAAGAAATGTAACAGAAACAACAACACAAACGGTGGTAACTTAGAACGAAGTTTCAAGGGCACAAATTAAAACAAATCTATTTAGTCATTTGTCAGTCTTTTTTACACTGTAAATAATAAGATCATGTTTACCTCCACAGCCATGATAATAATAGCAGCTTTCTTTTTAATTGTGGAGTTCGAGGGGAGGTTGACCAGAGAGTGCACACCCATTCCCAGGCTGTTTATAGGTGGCAGGTCCAACCAATCAGGGTCGCGAATTCCACCCATGCAGTCTTTCGCCATAGGGTAGATTGTGCCATTTCCGTCTCGGAGGATAATGGGAGATTCCTGGAGGAAAAATAATTTAAATAATTAAGATTTGTATATAGTAAGGCTCTTCACAGCATGTTGTGCAAAATTGCAAAAATATGTAACCTATTTTGAAGATTATCTCACCTGTCCTGCAGTGAAAATGGCAACATTGCGCTCACTCTGCCCCAGGAAGGCCAGGTTGCTTGTGGGGAAGTTATTCTCTTGTTCAGCTTTGCCTGTGGCCAGGTCAAAGATACAGTACCTTACCCAGTTACCAGTTTTCAGAACTGCATGGACTCCTGCAAAGAAAGAGAGATATTTCAGGTTTGGAAATACAAATCTACAGAACTTACAGATACTAAACAAACATAATGACAAAGTATAATAAAGTATATATTCTCATATATATATGTGTGTGTGTGTGTGTGTGTGTGTGTATAGAATTAACGACCCACCTTTGGAGTCAACATTCACAGCCAGAATTTCTGCTTTTTCTGGATTACAGAGCTTTTTAGGTGTGCGCTGAAAACAGTCAGGAACTTTAGGAGTCCCACCAGTTTTGACCACCTGTCAGGAACGAGTTGAAAGAGACAAATGTAAATCACTGGGGATGTCCAGAGGAGAGCTGAACTCGCCTGCACAGATACATTATAAACTTCAAATACTGAGATGAAGGCGAGCAATGCTGAATCAATTTATGTCAATACCTGCAGCTCATCTATTCTGAGGAGCCTACAGTCCTGCAACAGTGATGAGGGGTCAGAGTCGGTGGGAGCAGCAGCGCTCTGGTTGCTCATGCTGCTTGATGTCCCGGGAAACTTTACAGCAACATATGCGCCATCCACTTTAAGCACCTAGGACATAAAAAAACAAAAAACATCAGGAGCTGGAAAATGTTGCTGGGGAGAGAGACATGGGTATCCCCTGCTGCCATGAAAATGTGACCCTGGTTAAGCATAAAAAAATGGATGGACTAATAATTCAAAAAAATATGGAGGACACAGGAGTCATTGTTTTCAGACATTTTAACATGAAAAAATGTCATTACTCCTTTAACTACATTTGCAAACTTTGATCCATGTATCAGTATTTCAGATGCACATACCTTTCCCACAGGAACATTTTTAACATCCTCCACAAACACCACTTCCCTGAGGGGCCACTGCTCCTCATTCACCTTCTCTTCCTCTTTGGGAGCTGGAGTAGAACGTCTTCGCTCTGCAAGTATTAAGGAATACTAAATTTTAGTTCTGGGATGACAGAATATTCAAATAAGACTCCCTGTTATTTACGTCATTACATTGCAAATGGTTTAACTGCTTAGTAAAGTAAAACGTACTGCTGATCAGGCGATAAAAACTTTGGTTTGGACACAGGAAAATTAATTAACAACGCAGCTAGCTGTATAGTATATGATAAGAGGCAACCCATACACTACATTGCAGTGTAGTACGACATATACTGTAAGCTGGCCACAGTTCCTTCACAGGAAAACAGGGAAGGAAAACAACTTGCTGATAAAAGCCTGTGCACCATCTGTTTCAAAGTCAAAGGACTAATGAAAGGACAGAGTGAGCAAGAAATTGGTTCTGTGCCTGGGAGATAGAGAGGAAAGTAGAGACTTGAGTGTTGTTGAGAGTGCTAGAGGTTAAGGAGGAGAAACAGCAACAGAGAAGCCAACATACTGTAGGGCAGGGAGGCACTGCTTGCTATGGAGGAGGTATCACTGCAGGTAGACGCTGGGGAGGGAGGAGGACCCATCTCTGTCTTCACCAGCTCTGGCTTGCTTTCCGTTCTGTGGGAGTTAACGCCAAGACAGTGATTTTATTTTTGGATTTATGATATCTCGCAGAGCTGTACTCTGTAACCTGACATCTTAAGTCTGTGTCTCTGATAATACTACTAAACGTATACAGCAAAGTATGAAAGACTATTCTGTTCTACTAATGGACAACTTTTTTGAACATAAAATGAAACTGACTTGATTTCCTGGGTCTTAGTGGTCTTCTCCATGTTCTTGAGGCTCTCTGGTGAGCGCAGCTGGAACCTGCAACTGTCGTTCATGTTCCAGACAGACTCCAACAGGACTCCTACTTTGGGAATCCCAGCACTGACAGAAAAGGCCACTGCACCGGCATGGTAGAGGGGGTTATTCCTCAAGCACACCTAAGAAAGGAACCAGTACATTCATTTATTTACACTAACTGCAAGTCTTATATTGAGCTCATACAGGACTATTGAAAAAAATATCTAAAGACAAACTTATAAGAAATACCAACAAGAAAAACAGAAGAGGTCCACATCTTTCATACAAGACAATAAAATTTTCTCAAGCAGACAAACTTTAAAACAAGGAAAATTCAAAATTCTGTCTGACCTGTGTTCCCACGGTGATATTGGGTATCGATGAGATGCCAGCGCTGGACTTTGGCTTTTTGTTCTTGGCTCTGGCCTTTTCAAGCATCTTCTTCCGTTGACTAAAAGGCACAACACCCCTGCAGACAGATGCCAGCAGTGATGTGCCAAACGTCACTAATGTTTACACCTTTGCCTGACATATATCATTCTCACTTAGAACTGACAAAGACATCACTTTGTAATCCTTGCTCAATGTTAGCAAGGAGGATTCACATTGCTTGCTAAAAGTCACCATTGCATATCATGGTAATTTCATCTTTGAAGTTAGGCCATGCTAAATTGAGCAATCTTAAGAGTATTAAACATAAAAAGAATATAAAAGCATGTTATAGCACTTTATAAATGTAATAACAGTATCTTTCCCCACCATTTAACACAGTAGAAGAGAAATGAGTAATAATAAATTGTCTTGAATACGACTGTGATGGACCCTATTCTGGTGACATTCAGGACCCAAGGTTATTGTTGAAAATAAAGAAATTTAACTCTATTCTATATCATTTTAATGCAAAACACTTTTCTTACCACCAGTAGAGGTTATTCTCTAGCTGCGCACACGTGTAGAGGGCACAGCAGTGCAGTGACACCATACGTTCCCCCTGCAGCTCAGGGAAAGCCTGAGCACTGTGCTCCAGCTTAGAGGCCACTGAGCTCAGTGTGTCATCCACCCAGGTTGCCACCTATAACACAAATACATACTTAATGAACACATCATCATATCAATGTATGTTACTGTCATGATGCTGACAAGAGGAGAAACCATCATCTACCTTGTTGGTCTCTGTAGCAACAGTAGCTCTGATGCTGTTGGCAGACAACAAGGTGATCTTCTCATTGGTCAGGCCCAGGAAGGATACACGAGGGTGATGAATAGAAGGATTCTGATTGGAAATATCAAAGGTTAGTGATATGTGCTCTCCAACACATATTAAACCACCAGTGTTTTCTAGCCATTGAACATGCTACATTGACAGACAGATGCATATCGCATTTCAGTAATAAAAACAAATAAAAAATATATATATATTATCATTATTAGCCCATTCACAAAGCTCAAACCTGTGCATTCCTGTAGGGTTCAGATTCGCTCCACTTCCACTGATAAAGTTCACCTTTGGAGCTGACAGCCACCAGCTCTGAGAACATGGCTCCGATGCTCACAAATTTCACACCATCCTGGAAAATAGAGATTTCAGTTAATGTCAAGTAAGGCAAAACTACAAGTCTAAACTTAAGATTAACTGAATTTACTAGTCATGCTATCAAAGCCATGATTTAAAACATATTAAATCAGTAGTAATGTTTGTGCTCTTCCTACCTTATCAGGCCACCACTGGAGCTCTTCTCCCAAGGAGACCGGGCTCTGGACCGGGATGCTCTTCTTGTCCAAGCTGGGTTCACCCTCACGGCTGGTGGAGCCTCGCTCTGTGTCGAACGAGGCCCCATCCAGCCACCGGCGCTCACGCAACCTCAATACAGACTCACGCTCACGCAACAGCTCTGAGTCACGCTCTAAGGGAAGAAGGAGAACTGGTATGCAATAAGGTCACACCAGTGGGATAGAAGTAAGCCACTCTCTGGGAAAGACCCGTCAACATAGTGTTAAGAATAGAGAGAGAAAGATAGATTCTTTAGAATCACTGTTATGCAAATCAAAATTTCAGTACTGAAGACTGAGTGGGAGTCTAAATTAAACTGGTGGGTGAGTTGTTTGGGCGCTCTTATGTTAAAATGCGAGGTTGAAGAGGAAGTGGATAGACAGAAAGAATGCATGCATAGGGGCTCAAAGTGGGCTAGATAGATTTTAGAAAACAATGCCTTAAAGGGTCCCTGCCTCAAAGACAGGTGGGCCTAGCGGGCCTTTCTCAGAGAGCTGACAGTATGTACTACAGCCATGCAGCATACAACACCAAACATTTATAGCCTCTAATACCAAACACCCATATTACCAATCAATCTAAGCAGATTGAAGAGAAAATTTCCCCAGCAAAAAATTGTACATTGTACATCATTGTACATTAACTGTATAAAACTAAGTGTATATGTAGCAAGGAGGAAATGATTTTCTCCTCTAACAGCAATTTTGTTTATATTTGCAAAAGCCCTATAACTGTCATTTTTGTCAAAAAGCTTCTTATTAGGTAACCTCTGTCCTCTGCTTCTTCGTACAATCCATCTCAAGAAAAATACTGGGGGGAAAAAAAGGCCATGCTTTTCCAACTTGTCTTCTGTGTTATCTTATCGTTAATAGGCAATGAGAGCTACATACCCACAAACAAAGCCATCACCAGTGTTGTCACCAAAGCCTGTCCAACACCCTGCCTTCACTTTACTAGTAAAAGATGAGTTGTTGAGTTACCTCTGGAGGATCCCAGGCGAGACAGTGAGGAGCGTCTAAAAGAAGGGTAGCCAAAGTAGCTGATGTCTTCAGAGAACATGGCATCAGCATCAATAATCACGCTGGAATGAGCTGAGTGAATGTCTGCATCCAGCAGAGACATCAGGTCCTCTGCATCGGACAAAGACACAAACAGATGACGACTTAAGACGAAAAAAATATAATAATAAAAAACACACTTATTATTTTTATGAATTTGCTAAATACTACCAAGACCATCAGAGTGCTCACAATTAAACTGTCTGACTACTACAACACTCTTTGAAAAGAGCCTTAATGTCAATACTAAATAGTAATTAGCAAAATGATCTCCTTTTGAAAAACCACACAATAACATCACTTTGTACAAGTCATTGTCCTTTTTGTTTCCATTTTCGGTTTTTCATTTTTGTTTGTTATTTTTGACAAACCTCCAGGGAGGTAAGATTCGCTGGCCGTGTCGTCTCCATCATCTCCATCTTCATCATCCCGGCTCAGCAGGTTGTTGACAGCGAGATTGACATCCAGGTTGGTCCTCTGGAGTTCCCTAATGATCACACTCCTGGATTTCCCCTGAAGGACTACCTGGGCCTGGGGGAAAAAGTCAAGGACAAAGTAGAAAGAGATTTTATTGATACTCACTTGTGACTGCAGATTAGCAAATAAATGTACACCAACATTGACTGTATATTAATAATCAACTGTACATCTGTTTAAGTAAAGAAAATGATGAAAAAATACTACAAAACAGTTTAACAAAGAAAAGATGGAGACATGCTGACATTTTTTTTTCATACCTGAGTAATTAGCTCTTCTGGGATAACGGAAGCTGGTATGACTGGCTGAGGCTGGCTACCTAGAAGGCCTGATCCACGATCCCTCCCTGTACGGATCACCCTGGTCTGTCGACGGGAGTCGCGAGCTGCTGTCGACGACCTGCCCGAGGTGCCTCCGCTTCCACCTCCACCTCCACTCCCACCTCCTCCACTGCTGCCACCTCCAGCTCCACCTCCCCCTGCTCCTCCTCCACTTCCACCTCCTCCACTGCCTCCATTTACGCCAGAGCTCCAGCGACTCCTGTTACATACAGTGCAAGGCCATGGTAAAATACCTGAAATACCATCCAACTAGAGCATATTCAAAACACACAAACATCTGGGTAGGAAGGACTTCAACCGTTGTGACAGCCAACAGAGGGCAGCTTGCATCAACAGCATTTACAGGAGGGAAGAAATTAACTGGTGAAAATTACCTAATTTAATCAGGTATTGCAAGAGAAAAAGCTTTGATATAGTATAACAAATGTATTACATAAACATTTTGGTTATTGGAACTATCATTTTGATTCAATTCAACATCAAATTATCAGGGTGCAATTTTAGAGGCCTATAATGAAGCTAATTCAGTTCTGCACAACTTCATTACCAGCACCCAGAACAACTATATTTTGACAAGGGAGTCGATTCTCCAGTAGTCGCCAATAACAGAAGCACTAAGAAAATAACTACGTACTGTAAATTTAGCGGAGTGGATGAATATGGCAATGCCGTTTGATGTATGCCATTTAGTAAACACATTTATCCACTGCATTTTACAGCATCCTAAATGTTTCTCTTCAGAATGAAGAACCCTGTGGGGAATACACCCCTAACCTGCTGCAGCATCAGTGCTGTGCTCTGAACACTGAGCTTTCACAGGACTGTTTGTCTCTGTCAACCCTGCCAGAACTTACCCAAGGGTGTTGCCTGCCAGTCTGCCAAGTGTGTCAGAGCCAGACAGGAACCAGGGCGGATCACTAGTCCTGCCTGGCCTGGAGCTCCTTCCTGTCCCTGAACCACTGCTCAACTTTGAACTGGAAACAAAAGATGGGAGATCAGTTACAAACCTACAGTAGTCCCACACAGGACCAAAAGACTGCTTCGATTACCTGGGTTAACAGAAACTAAATTTACCCCAGGTATTTCCTAAATTATACCCCCTGGTTCAGGATTAATTTTAATTTAAATACTATACTATAAAATGAGAGGGGGTATTTTGGAGACTAGCATGGCAACACCCTTGGGAATCAGAATTGGCTGCAACTCGTTCCTCTTTCAAGACTTTCCTTTTTTCAAAAGTTCTTGGGGTTTTGGGGCTGCAACTGCTTTCTCCTATTTCAAGAGGACTTAAAATTGAATAATGTCTAAGTTTAACCAACAGCAAATTAATGCAATATTCTTAAGTGATGTGTTTTAAGTAGACACTTGGTATAAATGGTGTTCTGCTGTGGCAAGGGAACTATGTTTTGACAATTTTGCCAATGTTTCATGCAATGCTACTGTGACATTGAATTAAAACACATTCCAGCAAAATAATACAATCACACTTAGTACCATACTATAACAAAGGGCAATGGAATACAGAAACAGGGATTCAGTCAACAAACCGACACAATCCATGTAATCCTTGTTATGATTAAAAATCACAAAAGCTCACCAACTTGCCAAATACAACCTGCCATACTCATTTCCGTGGGTTTACCAGCAGCCCACAATGCTGCTGACTGAAAAGCTATTAAAATTTGAAACCATCTCATCTTCCTTTGCTAGTCTGTGGCAGGGAACAAAACATTAGTTCTTCAGAAAGCCTTTTACAGCCTGATTTACATGCATTTTTAGTGGCTTGAGAGGCCTTGAAAACTGAATTCACTGCTGGCAGTATATCAATAACTATCAGTGAGGCATTCACCAAAAATTCATACTCACAGCCAACAAAAAACAGAGTGGCTAGTTTAAAAAGTGTTTTTATTAAAAGGGACATTTTGCTCCAAAATAAAAAATACATATTTTTCTATTTTTCTAACTATTCATCTAGATAGTTACAGTGTGAGTTGCAGAGTTGCAAAATAAATTCCTCTGAAAAACTGAACAACAATGTCTCTTTCCAGATATTATGATCCAGTTCTAACAAGATAATCCACAGATCCGATTGAGAGCAGTTCCATTTAGGAACTATTTTCTTTAAACTATACTACACTGTATCACTGCCAAGAAGGAAACATGCATCTAATCGGAATGGGAGCACATAAACAATACACAAGGACCGAATTTCCCTTGGGATCAATAAAGTATCTGCCATCTAGTTCCAATATACTGGAGAGAAGGCAGACTACACAGCTGATATCTCCCAAAACTCAGCAACTCACAACAAAACAATGTAGATGGATATATTGTATTGCAAGTAGAAGAGAAGAAAAGATTAATGTATTTTTGATTCACAGGTGAACTGTCCCTTTAAGAAGCACACACTTGCACATCCATAAAAGCAACTAGCTTTCAGAATGGTACACAAACTTAAGACCATCTTGCTGTTGGTTGTTTGATGTCAAAATTGGAATAAAAGGCAAAAGGATTGTTTACAATAGCAAAACAAATATGCTGTAATATGTAAATTTGTGGAAAAATTCCCTGAAAGTAGCTTTACAGTGAGAGTCACTGCACAGATAATCTTAACAACAACAACAACACTAAAGAATCCACCAGTCCAACAGCAGCCTGCTGGAAAACCTTTTGGGAATAGTTATGCTTCAGTCCATGCGGATCATTGTAACAAAGAGCCAGTATCATTCTTGTAGCAAGACCATGTGCAAATGCTTCATATTGAACCAAAAAAGGCACAAGAGCTAAATTCAAAACTCAGCCACCACCATCAGAAATGCCTGAACATGCTCACTGTGTCTTGTACTAGACATCTTTACAAACAATCTGCTTTCCAACTTGATGCAAAAGCATAAACACTTTCTGGGAAAAGTGTTTCATAAAGGAGTCTCTTACCCATCACTGCCATCCGGTTTGCTGAGCTCCAGACGATCAGGCTGGACAGCAAAGCTGATTCTACATACACGTCCATCCTAAAAGAGATGCATAGGTTTTAGAGTCACAGTTGATAAACGAAAACTCCTAAACACAGACTAGTATTACAGAATGGTTCTGTAATATTGAGTACACATGAACAAATTCAGAGCAAACAACTGAAACTGTTATCCATATCATAAAAGCAAATACTCAGCAACCTTTTGCCTTTCCCAAGTGAATCTATAGGCAGATTATTACTGTTCACTTATTTAAGAGGTCACACTATAACATTGAACCCTGACTCAGATTGGACCTTAGGATAAACACAGTACTCTGCTTGATGTCTGATAATGCACAATTGCAGTGCAAAGGAAAACAATACTTGATTCCAAACTCATCCTGAACACATTCCACCTCCAAAACCAGTTTGATGTTTCTGTCAAAGCTCAAAAAAACAAATTGAGATAAATTACTACATGCGTCCAGTGTGTCTAAAGTCCTATTCAAACTGGATTATCCTAAATAGGGTGGTGTCTTGTATATAAACAAGACACCCATGTATCTATTAAATACAGCCTGTGTCTACAATTTCTAATCTAACCCTAGCAGAAAATAAGAAACATAAACTTTAGATCCATGTGTTTGATCAGTGCTAGTGGTGTAATATCTTACAATATAAAATATCTTATATCTTACCTCAAGAAGAAATCCGGCATGGTTTGGACCGACAACACACTGTTTTAGGGTGGCCTGCTCCAGCAGACTAAGGTGTGGATGACTGCAGTGGAAAAGAAAAAAGCACAAAGACAAATTATACAATATACAGGATAATAAATAAGATATTGTTTAAAAAAAACCAAATGAAGCAAGGCAACCAAAAGGTACAATGTTGACAGACCCTTACCTGTTATAGCTGTATTTGTTGAGTTTCTCTGAGACTTCACGGAGCCTGACAAGAAGATAAAAATGCCTGTAAGACCTATTTAAGACCCAACTGATGCAAGTCAATGTAAGCAATTAAAAAACGCAGTGCTGTAAATGAACTTTAAAACATAAACCAGTGATTACAGGTCAGTCCCTCACACAGACAATTTAAATGCATTTCAAATGGTTTTAACTCATGTCCCAGGACATGTATGACTTAAATACATTTTGTTTTACAAACAATTACAAACAAATGATACAAATGTGGAACATAGCATCTGTCCAACATTGGCATTAACAAATCTACACTGGGTATTAATGATGCCTTTGTTGACAAGATGACAATGGTATTAAAAAAATAATTAATCGATTCAAAAAAAGGTTTTGTCCCTCCTCTCTGAATCCTTGTCGAACATGTTTAGCTAATAAGATAAAAACATAAATAAAACTGTGTTGTCTGTTGTCACGCACAACGTGAGTGTGACAACAGCATGCGGCATCTCTTCTCCCGCTCTTGTTTTTGCAGTTTATACGCTGGTCTGCAATCTGCTTTAAAGGTATCAACACCTAATGAATCACAGCGTCGATGTTGCGCTTGTTAAATCAGTGAGAGCAATTCATCAGGCAGATAGCTTATCGGTCAGATAAATATTGAGCATCACTACTTGTGACAGATGATTGTGTGCTTGCTGTTGATGCTGAATGTGTTAACATCTGTGTCGTAAGCTGTCAACCAACGCTGACTACACACAAAATATCACAGTACAGGTCACGGCTCTGAGTGAGTGGTGACACTCTAATCTGATGATGCATGTTTAGAAGCATATGAGGAACTCAGGGTGAACTGCACAGAAGTATTTTGTTTCGATCATTGCTTGTAACAGTTTTAATTTTCTGGACAAGTTTAGTTTCTCAAATGGGTCCAAAAATGGCAGTACCCATGAGCCTTGGAAGCTATTACTGGGTAGATGATAACAGTCAGGCCAGTTGAGACCAAAGATTCACAAGGAGATGAGCTGAAACTTGAAACTACTTGCACAGGTCTGCAATGTCCTGAGAACCGGCCAGGTAACACCAATGCAACTAGACTTGAACATGTATATTCTCCACAGCAACGACTCCACTTCCAACGGAACTGCCAACTTTCCAGTTCGTTTGGGGTTTGTCGATTTTTTTGGTAGCTGAATATAATTTGTAACCTCTTAAAATATGAACATGGTGATTGCTACAATTGCGTTTTTAGTGTTGATGAAACAGCAAAAATATAAGAGGTGTGTGATTGAGAGAGAGCGAGCAATGAATGTGAGCGGAGTCATCGAGTTAGCAGTGCAGTTGTGATTTTGCAGTACAATCAAATTTTATGTAAGTACCGGTAGTCATTTTTAATGTTTAGGCACAGCTGTTCCTCAAACGGTCTGAACTCGGCTTCAGAGACGCAAGTCGCAAGAATAGTAGCACATTTTAAAAACATTAAGAATCAAGTTGTTGCACTGAACCACAAATAATACAGAAATCATAAGTGAATAACAAGCAGTTCAGAGTCACGCAAAAAATTCAGAATAACAGAATATTATGCTTCATCATTGGGTGTTTCTCACGTGCTGTTTATTTGATGTTACTCCTTGCAATTTCATCAGTTAACCAACTGCTTATTTTTTATTTGTTTTTCCAAAATATTAATTTTTATACTGATGAATAAACCCAGATTGGATCAAGCCCATCTGTACCAAGGAAGTATTCCATCTGCCAGTAAGCCAACAGGGTTAATTTGTCTGTAAGTGTCCTATTTGTTCTCATGTTTTTATGTGTGGACCCCAGGAAGAGTAGCTGATGTTCTGCATCTGTTAATGGTCATCCTAATAAAATCTCAACAACGTCAATGCAGACAATGAACGACATTTAACTCCTGCCATCAAAAATATCTCCTCACATCTAACTACTTTTATGAAAATTGAGTGTCAAGCCTGCCACTCCAATCTAATAATGTCTGAATTAGTAACGACTAATTGCAATGAAAAACTATCCATTCTGTGAATGTTTAACACAGTCTGCTCCCTTATTTTTAAAAGCAGTCAGCCTAAATTAATTACATGGCTGCTGCAATTCATCAGAAGTATGGGGAGCAAGCAATGAAGAAGGTAATTATGCATTTACTTCCTGAAGAAAAAACTTCCATACATCCAATAAAGATCTCCTTTCCGACAAACTGTTGGCTTACCACATCATATAAGCTGTTTACACCTGACTGTTTCGTGGGACTGTAGTTATACAACCACGCTTAACCACATGTGGTCTGAGATGCATTGTATCCTGATATTTGTCTTGTGTCTTGTCAAGAAACATACATCAACTGTCACCTGCTTCCACATCTATGGCCTAGGCTGTCATCTTGAATTTATATAGTTCTGCAAACTGCTTCTCCCACACATGGTCATTACACACAGACATACTGAGCGACATGTTGTGATGAGTGACCTAACTCAAATTCAAAATAAATGACTTCAACAAATGCCAATTGGCATTTTGGTTTGGAAGGCAATCACATTCATATCTGAATACAGAAAGTTCATCCTCAGACAGGAAGTGTAACTGAGCGACACAAAATGATGAAAGCAGATATTTTCTCACAGTACAGGAGCATAAAATAAGTCCATGCATCAGTCCAAATACTACAGGAAGGTAAAAGAAAATGACTCACAAAGCATCCAGGTCAGTCATTCACTAACCTACTAGGCAAACAAATGGCACCATTCCAGCACAGACGGTCTGCTTGCCTCAATGAGCGATTTAAAACAGTGTCAATAAAGACAGCTAAAACATATTAAAAACCCATCTCACAACAGGGGAATGCTATATGAACTATGCTAACTAATGTGCCTAGGTAGACCTCAGTTCGGTCAAACAAATCACTGGCATTTGGTTGTGGAAATCTGACCGGATGTTCATGCAAGGCAAGTGCTTCTGATGAGCTAAGCTGGACCAAGCCTTTTTATTTCAGACAGAAGCACTTATCTGCTTTGACAACTGCAAGTTCCTTCATGGGGAAGACAGAGGAGGGGGCCTCCCAGCAGCACATGGTGACTGTAGCATGCAATGGCATGCATGCCTGGGGATGAAACTGCCATGGCCTCTTTAAGTAACCAATGGTCCACAACACCAAGATGTCTGAGTGAGTTTTCAAAAAGATTCATAACCAGCAGAATAAACTTTAAGTTTTCCTGTCAGTGAGATCAAAGCTGGTCTCCCAGACATCAATGTACACTAACCTGAAAAAGGAGTTCAAACAATCTATATCCAGCTCAGCTCTTAATCTCAAGGTCATTCTAAAAACATTTCTCAGCCTCTTTGTCTTTAAATAGGACGGCTCATTAATCAGTTCAATCTCAATGGATGATAAAAATAGGTTTATCATAAATCACATGTTCTGCCAAAATACAGGTTGCACACAATGTCCTGGACCTTTTCAAAACTAGTTCTGACTAATGATTTCTTCAGTTTCTAAATTTCTGAAAGGAAGGCCATTTAAGCAGTGTCATGCATGCCAGCAGTATGTCACTACTAACTAACACTGTATGCAATTAAATTAACTGTGCGTACAAGCTGTGGCCACTTCATATTTGGATAACAGTGGAAAAAAAAAAGTTGTACCACTAGGTAAACGAAAAAATCCAGTTCACACACAATTTGGAAGCCTTGACTTGTCTCTTTATTAAAGTAGATAACAAGATTAATGGGTATGCAATGATGCTAACTATGCTTCACTGTATAATTTAGATATTTATCTCAGTGCGCAATGCTAAAAACAGGCAAATTAGATGATTATTTGTGCCAATGTTAGCAAGCAAACTACGCCACTAAGCTTTCAAAAATACCCCGACACAAAAGACAACGAAACACAAATATTTGGCTTTGTTAAAAGCGTGGCATCCAATTAAAGTGCTAGTGTTAGCTGCTAGCTATCAGTTAGCTGACGTTAGCTACTTCATTGATCATGATAATCAACGAGACGCCCACAAAACGAACACTGACACATGTCAAAGGAGCGCATATGCATTTTATACACGAAATCTCGTATATTTTGTACAGTGTTGTGTTTTACGACCTTTCTTTCCCTCACTTTTCCCCATCCCCCAACCCGCATTGTCTATCTCAACTTTGACTATGAGCCAATCCTTCCACAGAACCAAGGAAACAGCCTGCTAGCGTTAGCTATTCGTACGATAGTCAGTTAACGGGCTAGCATCTATGTTAGCACCGGACCGACTGTTTAGGTAGCAGCAAGCTAACGAGGATTGTTCAAGATGCCGGGCCTTGTTTCAACCCTGGGGGGTCATTTAAATAATTTAAACCAAAATACGCAAGCATGACAATGTAAACATCGCCTAGAAATACAACACTGAATATGCTATGCCGTACCCCACAAATGAATATTGATTTAAATTCTTCTTTTCCATGGGCCGCAACAAAATACCTGTCATTGAGCTGATCCTCGGTCCCGGGCAACGGGTGAACCACAAAGTGTATAGATGTCATGGAGTCAATCCAAAATCACACACAGACGTGTGAAAGATGTGGAAATTGTTATTCGTTCGATTACTGTATATATGTGGATTCATAGGAATCGTTTAATGGCGAAAAACCTCGAGTTTAGATACCAGCCTCCTCACCCACATGCCGCCATCTTAACTCTACCAAGCTTCTTCTCTGTGTGTTGATTAGTGCACATGCAACCGCCTCGCTGGTTGGACCCCGAGCACAAACAGGAAATGTGTTAAATTAGACGGGATTGGCCTGAAGAAGAAAGGCAGGAAGACTGTAATCAAAAATTACTACCCTTTCACACTCCTAAGTCTTTGTTCTTAGCCAGTTCAACCAATGAATCTTTGTTTATTAGCATTTTAAAGTACCAGCAGTAATTTTCATGTCCATCACTGTCTACAAAGGCCAAAGAAAGGGTTAACTATAGCTACTGACAACAAGACAATAGCATTCAGGGTTTCCAAGACTGAAGTGAAAATATTAAAAATGTGCCTTTTTAGTAACTAACCAGTTAAGTTGATCATTCTACGAGCTTATTTTACCAGGTAAAATTTTTACCTATTAAGAAATAAAATAAAATAAAATTCTTTATTAAATTCTGACCTATTGTGAACATTATTCTGTGCATCTTCATTAGAGAAATGTGCTCTTTCTAAATTAAATCACCAAGGAGGTTGCATTTGTCCATGATTCTATTTGATTTAAATGTGGTTGGCACAAAGTAATCTTGCAAGATATTTCATTGTTCTAATTTTATGGGTTTTTCCAACCACAATTTGGTACCTAAATTTCAGGGCAAGCAGTAGTAAGTAACACTGTGACCTGGATACAGACCTAAATTTTGTGGGTTACACAATAAACTATTAGCAATAGTACTCAGAATCCAGTTCAAAACAAGAAAAGTCTACGTCATGATATTCATAGTTTTTGTGAAAAGAACTGAGTGCACAATAACTACCGTTCTGTGACCAATCAAGACTTAACATTATATCACTAAATCTTAAGAGAACAATGTGGTTGTACTTGGCACATTGCCAGCATCACTCAGGGAATGGAAAAATTCATGTGGGACCCTCAGTCAAATGCCACTATTCTTACACCAGAATTATATTTAAAACTGAGCCACATCAGATCTGTGTTCTATGAAGGGAGAGAGCTGGGCATCCGTTATGTTTGGCTCCCTCCCATGGAAAGATTTCTTACTGCGTCCTATCCCCTCACCTATACTCAACGAAATCAATGAGTTGATTTCAGCAGCCATGGTGCAAGCATGTTCGCCAGGTTCAGCAATAAGAAAAGGAGACATGAGATGGTGAAATATACGCTCAAATTTAACCTTAAAAATCTGGCAAAAGAAAAGTTTAATTCTTGGTCAGCGCCCAGGATTGATATATCAAAGATGGCATGCAATTTTATATTTATTTTTGACTAAATACATGAAAACCTCTTCTTTAGCACAATAAACCATTTCAAACCTTCATCTTGGCCACTTTTGATCAAAAAACAGTCTAAAATGATAGTAGACTGAACTGAGATAATTTGTCAATCTACAACCTAATCCAATAAAAGATTTTGTCTTTTTACTCCAGTAGGTGGCACTGTTTACCTTTCATAATGGGATCAGAATTAGTCTCAGAAAGCCATGCTAAACCAGTATTTGTCCCTTTCCTGCACTGTCCCTTAGTGAATTTGCCATAGTATTTTGTCACAGACAAGTGCAGGTGTACATATAGAAGTACAACCCCAATTCCAAAATAGTTGTAATGCTGTGTGAAACATAAATAGATCAGAATGATTATAATTTGCAAATCCCTTTTGACAAAGACAAAATATTTAATGTTTTACTTCATTCACTTAGTTGATTTTTGTAAATTATATTTCATGCTGAATTTGATGCCAGCAGTACATTTCAAACAAGTTGGGACAGGCGCAACAAAAGACTGCGAAAGTTGTGTACAGCTTAAAAAACACCAGATAGGAACCTTCCACAGGTAAGCAGGTTCATTGGTACCAGGTGATAATATGATGACTGGGTGTAAAGGAGCATCCTCAAATAACTCAGTCATTCCCAAGAAGGGATAGGGTGAGGTTCCCCACTTTGTGAAACACATGACTGTATAAAGGATGTTTTCGTAAATAATTTTAGAAAATAAAATTTCGTAAAACAGTAGTAAACACAACAGCCAGTAAACATAGTTTGTTTACAAATAATTGCATATGGTTTACACAGTGTTCCAGCTTTTTGGAATTGTGGTTGTACATAGTGTAGGTAGTTTAGCTCCATATCTTTGTAATCTTCCAGAACTATCATTATTTTGGTAAACAATTCTCTTAAAAAAAAAAAAAAAAAAAAAAGATTAAAAATGTCCTCACTAGCTAGAACTGAAAGTAAGAGGTTCCTTAAAGAAGATGTCAAGATAATATGAAATGAATCATGATGCACAAAGAACATTTTCACTGCCCCAGGCCAGCTTCCTCATTGATCTGTCATCTGTTCCACATGCACAGAGAGATAACCTATTTCAAACAAAATGACTGATCTTCTACTATGCTTTCATGTAGTCTTGTTTGCAGTTCACATCATCAGACTTTAAACTGAATAGATGTCTAATAAGAATGTAATCAAGAATAGAACAAGACAAACGTCACATAAACTGCATGTCATTAAAAGATTTTTATTAAACAGTTTAGAATTGTGTTTTTTAGTTATTTGCTTTCAGTGTAACACTGCTTCAGTATTCTTAGGATATCCAAGGGTATCTATAATTGGTTACAATAATATTGATATGGTTCATATTAAGTTAAAATAATGGGCAATGCTGTATGAATTAAACTGTGTATTTTCATATGTCTAACTTTCTGTCACAAATGCCACACATTGCGTAACCAGCACAGACAAATGTATAAAGGACTTTTTCCTCTGTATTTGGTTTGTTTGACACAGAGGCTAAAGAAGCGGGTTCCATTGCCCTGTAAAAATCTCTGTAATCTCTTTCTGGAGTCAAGACAAACAAAACCCCAGAAATCTCCAGAGCTATTTTTAGGTATTGGGCACTGAGTTATCAAATGACCTCTGGCGTCGTTAAATATGGGTACAAAGAGTAGAGCCAAGAAACTGTAGTCAGAAACAATAATCAGAGCAAAGTTTAGTCGGTGCAGAAATGAGAATATTCACGCAGGAAATATTAATTTAATTAAAACAGGCTTTCGACATGGATGATGAACACAATTCATGCTACTTAGTAAGGCAAAGTTTTTGAGCTGTTATGAAAGTGAATTCTCCACCAAGAAAGACCCAAAGCTACACCATCACCTCTATTAACTTTATGAACTACCTTCCACATTCTCCCAAAGATCAGTGGACCAGCAACTGCTCCTTTTTCTTCGACCACGACCACCAGTACATGCAACATGATCACTGGCTGGAGAGTAACACTTTAAAATAACTTCTCTTAGTGCTGCCTGTGGTATATCTTTACAGGTTCAGCACAGGACTGACCACGACAGGGTAATTCTGTCTGTTTACACCAGGTCAGTTCCAGGCCAGGACCCTCTGCACCAAACACTCGGTCACAGATGCTGGCCTACATGCACATCAAGAATAAAGAAAAGCAATGAGCTACTCCACTATCTTCTAAGAGGCTACATTTAGAAGAAAAACAAACATTTACTGTAACAACAAAGGTGAACAGCGTGTCCTTTTTGTCTCTCCATTCAACACCTCTTGTAAACTTGCTGAGATTGTATAGACAGTTAGTACATATGGGGCAGCACTTCCAGTAGGTTCTAACTAAATACATTTGTCCATTGCACAATACCACAAGGATGTTGTAAAGTTCTGCTCAAAAGAACATGGCCATTGTGACTAGTCAACACCGGCCAAGAATCTGGGTCTCCATTGCATCATGCTTATAAAACTAGGGCAACCTGATTGGCCAGAGACCTGTGACATGGCACAGGACCAGTGAAAAATGGGTTCTTTTGTGCCATAGCTGTTCTCTTTGCAGTGTTAGAAGAAAGATAAAAGTCTGAACCATGCCAAACCAAAACAAGGTCATTTCATAATTTTGATTTGCACAACTCATCAACTATGAAAGACAGTTCTGTAATATGAATTATTGTATGTTTTAGTTAAAGCCATTACAAGTTGTACTTCTGTAAGTGTTGCAGAGGCTAATCTGGAGTGTGAGTCAAGCTTCACAAATTATGGATCTGGGGCAATGACATCATCAGGGTTTTTCTCAGAATTTAGAAAACTCCACCAGAGGCAGTGAAGACCCTCTAAAGCGCTTCTCACAGGCCAGCCCTCTGTATGATGAGTAAACTGACTTTCATGTGTTAAATTGGTAGCATGCCCCTTAAATTGCTGCAGTAACATGATACAAAGAAAATGTAATCATACATACGGTACATATCAGTTCAACACTTTTTATATACACAAGTTAAGAAAATAGAAAACAAAATATATAGTTATTGTAGTTACATATTTTCCAAATGCATAAAACATTTTCAAAAATTATCTAAAACAGCTGATATGGAAAGAATTTGAAAATAAAGAATTACATTGTATAAGACAATAGAACATATCAAGACTATTAATTTACGATGATAAAACTGTTCCAGTTTTGAACTCGCTGACATGATAAAACACTTTGAACGAGGTTATCTTCCACTAGAAACAAATCAAAGTGCAACAGTTTCCCAAAAATATAGTTTATTGTGAATTTTGTCATTGCTGTGAAAAAAGCATTAATGCATATTTTTTCATTTAAAAAGCCAACCTTCTGGAGCACCTTGGTAGCCAAACGGTTACAATGTCTGCATGTCCTGTTGGTTTAAACTGTCTAATAAAGGCAAAAATAGCCAAAATGTTTGTGCGGTGGAAGCTTTAAGTTGCCACATCACACTGGTGTCTGCTGAGTACTGGACCAGGATTGGTTCCCAAACCGTTTGTGATGTCACAAATCATGTTCACGGTCTCCACTCAGAACACACAGAATTCTATGCAGTGCAGCTCAAACATTCAACTGTAGGAATAAGAAGAAAAGCTCATTATTGACTGGAGGGGAACTTTAAACATTTAAGGAAGTATGAACTGTGAAAAAAAACAAAAAACAAAAACAGGAGTGTATCTTTTTGTTGCACTGAGACTTTTCTCTCTGTCAGCATCTCATTCCTGGATATGCTTTTCAGGAACATCCCACAGTGCCAGACTCATATTGTGTCTGCATGTGTGTCTCTCCATTGTGTGTCCACAGTCACTCTTTTGTTCTGGTTCTCTGTGCTGTGCAGGAAGGTCTAGACAGCTGACACTTACCTAATCCACAGGGCTGCCTGAGGCCATCTCCTGTTGGCTGACCTCTTTCCCTCACAAGGGACAACTGGAACAGCAAAAGTTCAAAAAGGTAAGAATTTGAGGTCTGCTCAACTTTTCTTGCAGCTAATTCATGCTTCTTCCAAACAAGCAAAAAAAAAAAAAAAAAACTCTCTCACACATAAACAATTTCATATTCAAATTACTCACAAATTCACAAACAATTATTACTGTAAGAGCAAAATGTCTTAACCACCTTCCTTAAGCATAAAACCATTTTAAGCTAAAATGAATCTATTATTTTAATTTTGATTTTGTGCCTTTTTGTCTCAAAGTGGTGTTTTTACCTGGTTTATTGATTTGCACTGGACTGAATTGATTTGGCTGTTAGAGTATTTTGTGAATTTTATGAAACAGCCAGATAAATGCTTATTAAGGGGTCCATCATCCAATAAAAAACCTTTGATAACATCTGGCATTAATTTTAGGCCTGCAGGCTGACAAATTCTGGGATAATATTTGGACCATCAAACCATATTTGAAGATAAAGAATAGAATAGAATTTTTCCGAGAAATTCGATACTGCAGTAGGATAATTTAGACACATTTCATATGACATTGATCTGAAGTAACCTATATAAGAACCTAAACCTTGCTAGCTAATTATGATGGAGCAGTTTTGTCAATTTCATCTATCCAACATTCACCAGTCAAAGGAAGGTGACTGTCTGCTCCCGCTGCAGTGGGTGACTCATTCAAAGCTATGGTGTGTGTGTGTGTGTGTGTGTGCATGTTTGGGGGTGGGTGACAGGTCAGGGAGTGAAGGCAGAACTGTTTTCACACGTCCATGCTCTCGTGTACCATGCTGTCTCCACGGCGTCGTCAGCCCCTGATCACGCGCTGAGTCTCTCTCCTATTGGTCGGTGCTTAACACACCTTTGTGTCCTATTGGGGGAGGTGATAAACCGCGCCCCATTTTTCCGCACCGTGTTTGAAACGATGAATGGGAGTAAGGCTGTGGAGAAAACTGGGGAAATAGTCTTTAGTTTCAAGTGTTCACGCAAGACAAGCAGTCGGCAGTTAAACCAAGCTCTTGAATACTTCACACAGACTCACATAAGATGTAAGTAAATCATGTTTACGTTATATATTCAATCTTACATGAAATGTATTGTTTACTGATAATGACAAGTTCGCCACGGCTATATGATGGAGGGATATAGGCTATAGCTTTTATTTGTTTTATCACCAATGTTGGCTGTCAAACGACAACATGACCACCTTGTCCAGGTTGGAGTTTTTTACCACCAGCTTTGCCAGTGATGGTTGTGTGTGTGTGTGTGTGTGTGCAGGTCAGGGAGGGGTTGTTGAGTGTTATGTGACTGTGTAAGCAGCACAGTTGGTGGTTTTGTCCCCCAGGGAAGTAGGTGAAAGGGCCCCAGGGCTAGAGAACAGCAGCTGATCATGCTCACTTCACATGCTCCTGCCTACAGTATATTCTGTCTATGTTGATGAATGTCAAACTCAGTAAGTTTCAAAACATTGACTGAATATGTTGGGAACATGTGGGCCTGACACCGAGCAACTTAGGCTGCTAGATTCATGCAAAGCGTTTAATGTTTAAATGTCAGATGTTTTCTTACATAATAAATGCAATGTATGTAAATCCTTAATAGCTGCAGCTAATCTATTGATGAAAAGACCAGTCTATACTGTTGTCTTATACTCTTTTTTTTTTTCACTCTTTCACCATAGTTGCAACATGAAAGTTGAGGAGCTCTGCTCAGATATTCAGGGTGCTTTCCAGCCTGCTCCTATGGGTGCAGTTGACATGGAGGCTGTCGAGGCTCTGATGTCCATGACCGAACACTGGAAGACCTTGAATCTAAAATTCAGGCACCCCAGACCCTTGACTCCATCCTCAGATTGCTCAGAGGATGACTCTGCCCCCCTTGGGTCTGCTGTGCCACAGGAATCTCCTTTGGTAAGTGATCCATATAGACTGAGAGATGTCATAGCAAGCCTCAGTGAACAAAGGGTTTGCAACAACTGGCCAAGAATATGACATTAGGCACAAGATTATTTTGTAGGGCTGTCTATGCTCTGCTACTTGCATTTAGTTATTACAAACTTACTTGAATTTTTAACAGTGCCTTTGCTTTCAGTGTATGACACCGCCATACAGTCCACCACACTTTGAGGCCACCCATGCACCCTCAACAGCACCCTTACATCGACTTGCAGCAGCCGAAAGTTCAAGCTGGCAGCCAACAGAAGAGAGTTATACACACGCTGCTGCTTCTCAGCAGCTGTTCCGAAGTACCAGTGTGATCCGCCACACCTCAGATGGCCAGCACTGCTCCTGCAACACAGAAGACGGATTGACTCAAGTTCGTATTAAAGAGCCTGAAAAAGATTTGAGCTCTGAAGATGGGCTGAAAGGTAGAGATTCTGAGGGTAATATTCTAATACAGTCTGACTCCAATGTAACTACCCCACAGAAACCTTTCACAGCCACCCAGATGAGTCTCTCAGGCCCTGATAATAAATCAAAAACCCCCCAGACTGTCTTCTCTGTCCTAGCCAGTGGCCCAGGAGTCTCTGCTGTACCTGTCTACTGCCAGATTCTTCCTGTCTCTTCTCCTTCTGCCAGTGTCATGCAAAATCCTGTCATGCCCTCTGAGAATCAGAATCAAAGCCTACAACCCATCTCATCAGCACTCACCACTGTGCAAACACCGCTGCAACAACAGGCATTACCACAAACCCAAGCACCTTCTCCCAGTCAGGTCTTCCTGTTTGGGGGGCAGGTGGCAAAAGGCCCTGTGATGTTCCTTGTCCCTCAGCCAGCTGTCTCCACACTCTGTGTCCAGCCAGCACTGGTGACCCCAGGTGGCACCAAGCTACCAGCCATCGCCCCCGCACCTGGCCGTGCATTGTTGGAGCAAAGACAAAGTCCACTCCGACCAGAAGTGTCCCGTATGCGCAGCCATGTTTGTCCCCACGATGACTGCAACAAAACCTATTTCAAGAGCTCCCACCTCAAGGCCCACATGAGGACACATACAGGTAAGAGATGAAGGATTTTACACCCAAAGAAGTATATTTTAGCATTTTAGTTGTCGAGCACTCTTCTGGATACATTTCACAAAGCAACCGAAAGTCAGTACCGTATGCAAAATGATGGCACAAGTCTAAGTTTATTATAATCATGAATACATTTTACTGTCTCTCTTCCAACAGGTGAGAAACCCTTCAAATGCAAGTGGGAGGGCTGCGAGAGGCGATTTGCTCGCTCTGATGAGCTCTCTCGCCACAGACGTACCCACACGGGAGAGAAAAAGTTTGCCTGTCCCATGTGCCTCAGTCGCTTCATGCGCAGCGACCACCTGGCCAAGCACGTCAGGAGACACCTAGCAGTGAAGAAGGCGTCCTGCTGGATGTTAGGGGTCACTCAGTCTTCAAAAAACTCTCTGTGAGGCATCATGATGACATGCCAAAGTAAAAACTGTGAAAAGAAAAAAACAAAAAACTGAAGGTGAGGCTGAAGTTGTGTGGCTCAGTCCCAAACAATGCACAGACAAGAGTACAAGAGTGTGTACCTGGGTTTTACGTGTCACCAGTCAGCTCGTAACAGTTGCACAACACTGAACTGAAAACTAACTAATGTAAAGTCTTTGCTGCTTCACTGTTCTTTTGTAATTATAGTTGAATTTTAACAAGGTTCTGAGACTGTTTACATTGGAAGTCAAACTACTGTATTGCCTTATAATGAGCAAATACACTGCAAATGTCTGCAGGCAGTATTATTCAAGCAATTTCCACTTTTACAAATGAATACTATGTGTATGTTTACTTTTTAGTGATATTTGACCAAAGAATGTTAAACTTTGTGCTTTTGTGCCATATGAGAATCTGTTTATTAGACAATTTTGCACACAAGATTTCTCTATTAAACTTGAACATATGTATTTTCTCATTTTTTAGTGTGATTGTCTAGTCTGTTTTACATGCACTGTTCAAAATCTCCTCCTGCTGTCTCATTATCCAGGATGAGAATTGGACTAAGACTTCATGTTGTGAAACCATTTCTTAAAATGGTTTTTGTTCATGTACATCTGAGCAAAAGCAGTACGGCTTAGCTAAAAAGTAAAAATAGCCCGGTAATGAAAACACAAACAGTAATTCACAGTCCAGCCAATGAGATGTTTATTACTGTTCATGTTGACAAGCACAGATACAAGTTTTAACAGACAAATGCCCGATAATTCATCATGCCTTAGACAGATGGGGAGACAACTTCAAAGATAAGACATACACTTTACAAACATACTTCCACAGTCAGGGAAATATTCTTTCAATAGCCATAAATATTGAAAAAAAATTCTGTGGAGACAACAAAACAGTATGCGTTCTAGCGTTATAAATGACTCCATTCCATGTTATCGAATTCATTACCCATCAACACTTCCCTTGTTCCACCCGCAGCACGTGCTGTATAGCAAACCAGTTACCTGCTGGTCCAAGCAAGCTACTCAGAACTTCAAAAAAATCAACACTGAAACATCAGCTTCCCCACCAACACCAGAGCAGACTGTACTATGATTTTTCCAGGAGTGGACCTCATGGATACACTGAGCTTTGATCACACTGGCTTTATTTACTGCATCTGACAGATGAGTAAATGCACCTTCATACGCTTGTTTCTATTTCAAAACACTAATGAGAACAACAGATTTTAAATGTAATGATGGAATCAAAATAACAATCTATACAACCAATTAAAATCATAAATACACATCTTGAAGAAAAGCAGCCAATAACATCTTAGAATTGTGTTTCTGTTTAAATACACTGCTCCACTCAGGGACACATATCTTACTTTACAAGACTGGCAACAGCAATGGAGATATAGATAATACATCTGTCAAATATAATCATTTAAAATAATTATATGTGTACTGTATGAGTGTAAACTGTAGTGCCATGGGATATCCAAAGCAAAAAGAAGAATGCATCTGTCTTTTTGGAGTCATCCATTTTGTTGCATATGAATAAACATCTACTTGAGTTTTTCTTGTCTATCACTTACTATATTTTACATTGAGGGTTGTGAAATTAACTGTCTGGTCCCACGCTCTATCTGCACAGTTGGCTCAGTTCATCCCAGTGGAATGTAGGCCAGAGGAGGCTAGCAGCAGAAACCAGTAAAGGAAAGAGGAGTCTTTCTGGTTTGAGCACTAAGCTGGGACAGACAGCGCAGCCTCTGTTTGGCAGGAATTGAGGAAATAAGGAACCAAAGAGAAGTTCTTCAGTGTAGCCTCGTGGGGCACACCAGTGTCCTGCATCTCAAACCTGGTGGAGAAAAATTAATATGAGCCAAGGACAAAATCTGCATATTTTTGAACATTCTGGAGGTTTCATTCAATCAGCACAGTCCAAATGTATACATACTCCTCAATTTCTTACCAGTCTCTTGAGGAGATGACATAGTATACAGGGGGTGGTGGTGAGTCAGTGGCAGTGCAGAGTGGCTGACCCAGACTGTAGGCCCCTGCTTGGGTGAAAATGAGCCAGTCTCCAGTGTTAAGCTCAGGCAACACACAGTGCTCCACCACCTGGTCCAGGTCATCCCCTGAGGGACCCCACAGGCTACTGCTGAACACTGGAGCACCAAGGGATGTGTTCTGCTAACACACAGCAGATTTATTTAAATCAATCAGTCGCTGTGAACTGGAGATGAGAACTTTGTAGGATTTATTCAACTGGATTAGGTTTAGGTTGACAGATCTTAATATCATAACCAATTAAGAAAAATTGTTTCACACTTATTTCATATCAATAAATCAGGAATTTGCTATCTATGTGCTAACACAGATTAAATGCAGTGTTATCACATCTATATACTGGAGTTCACATGGTGCAGCAGCAATTATCCAAAGTTTAATATCATCAAAAGCAATTAGTGTGTTATGGACTATAATGCTTCAATTATGAATGTTGCTGCAATGAAGCTGCAAATTCTAAAACACAAATGTATCATACATTCAACCCAGCAGCACACAATATCTATACAGAAAATCTATAACCTTCACCTTGTGAACAGATGGAGCAGCAATCAGAGTTTCAGAAAGTTTGCTGGCAAATGATCCATATACTCCCTCGTTCATGTAGTACTGGAACTCTGGCTCATCGTTGGGAGATGGATCATCTGTTCAGAGAGGTGGTATACAAAATCTATTAGAGTGGGACTGATTCAATTTTTGAACTTATTTTTTGTTAACTTGTTTTCATTTTGCTTCAAATTACAGTTTTCTGTCACACATTCGGCTAGTTCCTTTGGCATAAGATCAGATAAGGTAAGATAAGAACTTTTTTTATATTTATGAATATATGGCTTCAGTGAACATCATGCCACTGACCATGTGCCTGATCCTGGCAATCACGTGCAACCACCTCCTTGGAGATGATGTTCACAGCCAGAGTGAAAGCAGAGGACACAAAGAAGCCACCAGGCTCAGCAATAATGGAAACTCCAGTAGAAGGGGGGAAGTATAGGTCCACCATAGACATGACAGCACTATTGATCTGCAGAAGAGTTAACGGTAGAAAAAAAAAAAAATCAGGGACCAAATCAAGTTTTCTGACCATAAATCCTACAACCTGGACAATGGCACAATATGCTGACACATTTCTCTACCAGTATTGTTTTTATAGATTGTACTGCTTGATTGTACTACTGAGTGTCCTAGTAGTATCATATAAAAAGTAGACAAAAAGATTCTGACCAGTTCCAGCTGAGTCTCAGAGCCACTGAAGCCACCTCCGATGTCCAGGATTTTCATGTTGAAGCCAATTTCCTCCTGAGGCAGACAAAGGCTTATAAATGTTTGACCAAAACAAAGCAAAGTGAAGAAACAAAACGAATACCCAGTATTTCTAGACCTGCTGCAAGGGTCCAAAACAAAGCACAGAAACACAGAAGTTGCAAGTAGCTAAATAACAGTATTTAACATTACTTACTCCCATATCAAAGACACAACGGGCATCAGATATGGCATGAATGTACACCTGGTCATCCTCACAAGAACTGGAAATGTGAGACCTGTGGGGGGAAGGACAAGGAAAATGCAGCAGTTAAAGATTAAACATTGATGTCGTCATAGTAAGCTTTATCCTGCAGCAGGTTGAAATTTGTGGAATTTCTGGAGAATGAGCAGAGGTCAAAAGGGCTGATTTGTACCAGTGACAGCATCTGCAGGACTCACCTGACTCCAACCACCTCCACATCCAGCTCCTTAGCCTTCTCTAGCAGATGCCTGCAGTCCTTGAGAGAGCAGCCAAAAGTCATGCTCATCTCATCATCCTGGCTAGACACTTCTGTTGAAATCTGCAGTAGCAGCCTGAATGAAATAAAGTATCTTGGTTACAACTGGCACACAACTAGAATGAGTTGACAAACTAGCACATTGAATTACAAAATGGCTACGGCTGAAACCAATTAATATATAACAGCTTACTTTAACATAAAGCCTCTTATTATTGAAGACAAAAGATACAGATACAGATAGTGTCTGATGACTCGTAAATGCATCACAATTGCACAAATCCGATTACATGATAATGCTGAAATAGTGGCTTTCAAGCCCTATGATCATTGGCACGAGTACTGGTATTTATCAAGCACATACTTGGCACTGGGGTGGCAACGAGAAATCTTGCGTAGCTCTGCTTCATTATCACACACCAGGAGGTCAATGCCGTTCTTAGCAGCATATTTAATCTGGGACACTTGTTTGCAAACACCACCATAGATGATATCTTCAGAGGGAATACCATGGCTCTGTACCAGTTCAAGTTCAGACTGAAATACAAAAAGAAAAAGACAGAACAGTATTTCATTAATATATTGTATTATATATATTATACTTGTGGGATAGTAAACAGACATTTCATCATACCATGCACATCCATCATAGTTTACTGCAGACAATCACTGAATTACACAGACCACTTAGTAGTGCCTCTATGTCTATTCTTACAGTTTGTGGACAACACATTGTCCAAAATGAACCCAAATAAATAAGAACAGAGTGGTGTATTACTGAACCCAATTTAGTAACCTGTAAAATAGGGGTAGTAAAGTCCCTTGAAAACTGTGTTTTCTGAGAAGAAACCTGAACTGACAGTAGTGATCCACCATGTTTTTAAGAGAGTACCTTGTTGGTGCAAATGAATCCAGTGCCGAGGGCACCAAGAACTTCAATGACAGTTGGACTGCTGTTACATCGAACAGCATAGTAGGGTCGAATGTGAGCCATGTGGGTTCGCCAGCGAACATGCTGCCTCATTATAACGCCGAGGTCTGCCACAAAGAATGCACTCTTCTCAGACTGAGGAAGAAGGAAACACACACGTGTGAGTCTAAGAACACATACACTGCAAGCTCTTGCAAAAGCATATCCATCCATCCATCCATTTTCTATACCGCTCATCCGTCAGGGTCGCGGGGGGAGCTGGAGCCTATCCCAGCTGACTACGGGCGAGAGGCAGGGTACATCCTGGACTGGTCGCCAGTCAATCGCAGGGCCAACACACAAAGACAAACAACCACACACTCTAACACTCACACCTAGGGGCAATTTAGAGTAGCCAATTAACCTAATGTGCATGTTTTTTGGTATTGTGGGAGGAAGCCGGAGTACCCGGAGAAAACCTACGCAGGCACAGGGAGAACATGCAAACTCCACATAGAAGGGCCCAGACCGGGATTCGAACCTGGAACCCTCTTGCTATGAGGCGACAGTGCTAAGCAAAAGCACATCAACATTACAAATACAAAAATACAACTGACTTTCGAGACAATTCACAGACAGTAAAAATATGCTGATGTTGCTGTGAGACACCTTACCAGTGTTTGCTCATAAATGTGATTGTCAATCACGTCACACAGGGCCACGCCTGCCTCTAGCAGTCCAACAGAGTATTGTGGTTCGTCAGTGATTCCTTTCATCCTCTCAACCATTTTCTTCTGATCCGACAGGCATAAAGAATGTGGCTTGTCCAAAGAGGTCTTGCTCACTCCCTCTCGAGCCCCTGGGGTCCTAGACTTACGCAACAAACTGTACAAGAAAAAGAGAAAAGTTAACATAAAATAAACATGCTCAAAAAGCAAAAAAAAAAAAAAAAAAAAAAAAGCACTTGGATAATGCATATTCATTGATATTGTCCAACTCTTTTCTAGTTTATTCAGGAGCTGGAACCTAAACCTTTCTGATGAAATCCCCAATCATACAAGTCATTTTCAATGAGCATCCAATCAGGGCACAGGGCATACTTCACGTCACCGGACAGCTTTGTGGAACGGACCTATTCTTCTGAAAAGCTGCTGTGAAAACACAGAGTCTGGGGCACAGGGTTCATTTTCTTTACCATCAATTACTCCCAACAATCGCCATGAATCCCTGGGCTGTTGACCCGTAAAGTTTCTTTTTGATGGCATTAAACAAGGTACAATACTGGCGGGACTGGTGTCACAACTTTACTTTCAATAATGTTACACAGTACATCAGTGAGACACAGTGGTCTGGACTGGACCCCATGTGACATGGTATAGCTTTAGAAAGTTAAAAATGGAGACAATTTTCTCCAACAGGCCTGCTAAATCGCTGACAACTGTGGCAAAGCGTGGGTTATCGCTCCAAGAGTGTTCAAGAGGAGTTAAATCACTGGATGATCAAGACAATGACACAGCTCTGGGGTAACATTTGTCCACATGAGATTACAAAGCATGTTGTCCTTTCTACATGATACAATACCTTTTGTGCCACAGTTTCCAATATCAATAATAATCAATAATATCATTTTGCTTTTGAAAGAAGAAATGATGTTCATTTTGGCCATACAGTAAGTGCAGTCCATTATAGTCAAAATGCAGTCACTAATAGCAGTATATATATCTATAACCAAGTCAGTCTCACTTTTATTGCAACTAAATCAGCCCAAGAAAAATACTACAGATAAAAGCAATCTGGAGCACTATGTCCTGTTATTTGTGCTGAAAATAGATCAGGAATGCATGATCTAAAATAACTAAATTGTCTGTGATCATTTAGAGCTCACAGCTTGTTAATACACCCTTTTTATTCCTTCTGTTTTATTCTGGGCTTTGGTGAAACAACTTGTCATAGTGCATTAATGATATTTATGCGTTAAAACAAACACTTACGCAAATGTAAACGTGTTTTTATTTAAGCATGTGTATTAAAAGTATTAAAACATCTTCAGTCAATATATCAAAAAGGATGTATTATTTGATTTGCACGTGATTTACTCACATGGATGAGTCCTGGGATGAACTCGTCCACTATCAGCTAGGATCCCAAGGTGGCTCGGCGTTGAAGTCGAATGGCTCTCGGTATAGAGCTGCCCCTAGATCCTCGGGATAGTTGTTATACACCTGCAAAAGGACATATGAGGACAGGCCATTATGACTGGCAGTTTAGGATGAATAACTTTGTATAGTCATGTTAAGTCACAATGTCAAACAGTATAGTCTTGCCCGGTGTTATCAGCCAACAAAGCTGTCGGCAACATATTCAAAACCACGTGACCTGAATATTCTTACGTTTAAAGCTTCAGTTGCCTAGCATGCAATCTTTACACATCGTTCTGCATTCATTAGCAACGTTAGCATAGGGTATTAGCTTTAGCTACTTACCAACACAAAATATAATTTTTTTTACAATTACTCTTTTTTCAGCAATAGTACTACTAAATGCTGCTTTATTCTCCATCTCTTGTGGTTAGCATGATGTCTTTTAGTCAAACTGACGCTACGCTAACTGGTTAATTTAACAGCATGCTAAGTAGCAAGCTAAAAACGCAGTTAGCTAACGTTACTTACGTCGGCTGAAAACCCAAAAGAGGGGACAGAACGCTTTTTCTTTTTAGGCGGAATTTTTAAAGAGTGGTGGGATTACTAAAAGAGAAAAGAATAAATGCCATGGACGTGGTAGACTGAGTCGAGCTATGTGGTTCGATGTTTTATCGATAAGAGGGTTAGCTAGTACGGACTATTCGTTACGACCGAGCGGAAGGTAACAGTGAGTGGAGGTCGAGTGCGGGGTGAGACGGACCGACAGACAGTTGCATCAAAACAACAAAAATTAACAAAGAAATATCCGGTTACTATATCAAAATAAAGCCAATATTAACCAACATGTTGCAACTTTTTTGAATAATGTAAACATCCATGTGAAAATAAAGACATAATAAAAGATTAATCTAATAAATACATTTTTCAAATATTCATTCACCTTTCATATAACATGAGTATTACCGATTATATAAATATATTTTCCGGTCTGCTTCTACTTAAGTGTAGTGACTTTGACACATTTTACAGGGGCGGAGTTTAGAGCTGTCAAAACCAGTGACAGAGAACCCTATTTTACAGTACACTAATAAGCGACATGTGGAACATTTGTTAGCAAAGCCAATTATTAATATAATAATTATTAATTATAATTAACCGCAACCGCACCCCAACTTGAAATAATAATGTTAATACAATACCAACACAACACCAACACCACCTATAACACACTAACAACAACAATAAAATAATAACAATATTATTATTAATAATAATACCAACAACAACAATAATAATAATAATATTAGTCCACAGGTGAATAGGGTGTCATATTCTTTTCCCCATGCAATCACTGTATAAGGAATGTATTTTTTTCAGCAATAGACCAGCACCTATATTGACTAAATCTGTCTATAACCTTCATATACCACAATTTTAAAACAGGCTAGTCTCAAATTTTCCTAGAATTACCTGTGTTACGTCTTCATTGTGTTTCCTTTGGCTCGGGAACAAGGACAAAATGCTGTCCAGTAAAGATAACAGAAATTGTCTTTTTCTTCAGCAGCCAAAATCAACAGTTGCAAAAGCAACACTTCCATGAATAATATGTAAATAGATGCATGTCCAAGTTCAAGCCCAAACTAGGCTTTTCTGTCCCTTTGCCCTTGTTGTTGTGACTTTGAGAAGTTCTCCCTGCCTCTGAAAATGCAGGGTCTGGGGCAGAGTTTTTTCCAGGGAGATAAATTTGCATGTCTCCCTCCTCAACACTGGAGGAGGAGTGTGCCAAGGAAATCTCGGCTACTGTTAACCAAACAGAAGAGAAATGTTTTCTCTGCAGCTTTTTTTGACTTCACTTAAATACTGACATCATCTTGGTCACAGGAATTACTTACCTGAGTCTAACTGCACAGAGTCACAAAGGTTTCTAAAGATTTTTTAGAAAATATTTTGAAAATATATCCATTAAAATGTGTATTGACTTGCTCTTTGGTGTAATGATCCTCTCATGTCTGTATCCTGGAGTCAAAGTCCATTTTCAGGTGTGTCTGTGTGGTCAAAGTCAAAGTTCTCAGAGTTCAGTGTCAGTTAGACATATTGTATAGTACAGCCTTCTTTGAAAAAAAAATAAAAATATGTCAAGAAGCATATTTGTTTTTTTAGCATTCAGTCCACCCAGAAGTCCTATTCCATGGAGGTCATATAACAAAGTAAAGCCACCTAAATCTTTACCATCCTGGCTGGCCCACATCATACAACAGTGTATTTACCAACTAGAACAGTTGTGAAATTACTGTGAGATTCTTCAGAGCATTAGATGAGCTTTGAGGACCCCTTAGGAGAAAAATAAACAATAGCATCACTTGTTGCACTAATAAAACAATTGCTCAGAGTCCATTGTGAAGGTTGCAGAGGCAATGTCTTTTCCTCTGACCACAACACAAAAGCTGTTCCGTGTTTTGTGCCTGTTTTCTCCGACACTAAATGAGACTATGTATATATAAGTCTAATCACGCATAGCATCTAAAGTGGTTTCCAGTAAAGCACAATGTTTGATTTCCATTGTTTGGATCAGAATAGCCATCACAGTCACTAGGCATGCGACAGCGAAACATGTGTACCACCCACTGTGAGGGCAAATACTCCAGTGACTGCATTGTGCAGCAGGAATTCTTATTTGCAAACATTGCAAACATATTACATCAACACTCAGACTTAGAAAGACCCAATGTAGATTAACTCCAACTGACCAAACTTCTCCAGTCAGAATGAAAAGGTAAAATATCAAATTCTACAGCATTAATTACATTCATTGCTTTTAAGCATAAAATGAAGGTTATAAACAAAAATACACAATCAGTCAGATAAGACACCTATAATAAAAACCTACAATGTCTCTGGATATTTGAATTACAATAATTTATTTGCTCACTTCATGAACATGAGTTAAAGCCACCATGAACTGATGTTATGCAACAGACTCTAGTGTTTTACATGTTCTTTGGGCACTCAGCGGCTCGTTTTGCCAAAGAATGTTGCTAAGTAAAAGGAACTCCAAACAAATGTTTCTTCACACTGACCTGAATGTTGAGCAGGGAAATATAAAGCAACCGGCTCCAGGAATATAACAAATATGCAACAGCAGTCTCATTATGAAAAGGAGAGAATTTCCTTTCTGACCATTACTGCAGCCACACAGATCTTTGTGAAAATTCAGTGTTTTTTTTTTTTTAACACATCCAAACATTAATTGTAAAATGGCCCTATTTTTGGTTGCATGACATGCCAACTAAAAGGAACTGTCTTTATCTTTGGACTTTCACAGGACATGTCATTTTTAACAATAGTATCAAAGTGCTGGAGAGCTACAGCAAGATATGCCATCATGGTCAAACAATAACACAATTTTAAAAAATGATGTACATTTCACCCTTGCTTCCTTTCTGCCAAGAGAATGCAGAATAAGCAATTGGTAATTCATAACAGAACTCTGCCAGTAGCTGAGATTATTATTTTCTGAGAAAATCATGTCACCAGAAAGACCACATGAATTAATCTGAATGGCTGGCATCTGCACAGATGTGTCTTAAATACAGCATGCTTGTCCTATGCATTCTGTAGGCAACATGTGCATATGTGAGCATGTTTTCAATTCTGGAAACAGTAGGTCATTGTAATCCAAGTGAACGGTGCAGGTAAAGATTTAACATTCAGCAGGTGTATACAAAGCAGTTCGAGAGACCTTGATTCCTGGAATGCATGAGAGAGCCAACAACAAACTTGTGTTGTGCTTCCTTCTTTGAGTACTACAAGAAAATCCACAATCCTTTTTAAAGAAATTAGTAAAAGAGGGGGCCACAGCATTATGCTTCCGCATTTTAAGATTTATCAATTATTTTTAATGCTTCCGTTCCATTGTAATACAGTAACACAGTTCTTAGTCACTTAACTAACCACAAAGAAAATCTGGATACACATGTGCAGGAGAAACTGATGGTAGTTACTAGAGAGTTATGGGAGTTCATGGCATTAAGCTTTAATAGTTATTTGTCCATTCATTGCTATCTATTGCTAAAACAACATTATTCTGTCTTACTGAATATGAAGAAATGAGAACACATGCTCTGAGAGTCTGGTGCGTGATCTGCGTTCTGTAGACAGACTGATTATGGCGTGTGTGTGTGTTCTGATAACATCCCGACAGACTGGACTGTAGCCAGTCATGGGCAAGCTCACCCTGCCGTTTGATGTCGAGGGTTGGCTCCAGGCAGACCAAGCATTGTGTCCCAAACAATGAACCCCAGACCCACTGAACTATAAACATGTCCCTTTGGGGGCGTTTTCCTCAGATTCTGTGCAGGAGACACCCAAAGTCAGGAAACCTGACCCCTGCTTTTCCAAATTTAGTAACTGTAATGCCTCAAATGCTGCTGACTTGGCATTCAAGATTGGCTGTCTCCTTCTTGAATATGCCAATAATGCATTTGGAATGTTGACTGACACTCAAATCTAGGGTGGAGTTCTTATCACTTCTTGTAATTCAGGAAATTTGCTTCAAGAATGGACAAACCTTATCTAAATGCTGTTTCATAACATTCATGCAATCTAGACATGATTCTTTAATTAGACTGTGTCCTAGTCGTTGAGACCTTCTTCCATCTGGAAGACCTGGCTCTCTATCGAATACGAGTGCAAGCATCTGCCCTCCTAAAGTGATCCTGAACCTGAACATCAAACTCGCTCTCAAGTCATTATTTTGCTTGCACTACCCCATGTCCACCAGCTGTGGTCGCTGCGGAGTTTCTGTAGCGAGCAGAGTGTGAGAGGCCTTCCGGTTCCTCTGGCAGATCAGCTGACTCTGATGCTGCTGTCAGGAGACCTCACTAACTGTATTGAATGGCAACTATGAAAATTATCAAGCCGTAGAAGCGCTATTGACATTTGCGTTTTTTACTGTTAACGGAGGCGTTTTGTATTCACAGGTGAGTGGAACTGTTAAACAACAGCAATGACCCACCTGTGTTGTTGTGAGCAAAGCTAAGTGGCTAACGGTAGCTAATCCCTTCAGGATACTGACTGACCTTAACCATCTTTTTTTTACCAGGTTCGCTTTGTGTACAGCACTGTGTAGTTCTTATTTAAGGCTCTGTTAGTTAGACGTCAATGAAATAAGATACATAGTGTTGGCATATCAGTATGTTTAGCCTGTACTGGATTTACACACAGAAGGAGCTCCTGCTGCGAGTGTAGCATCGTTTCATTAGCTCGCTTAGAGGTAAACAATGTGAGGACTTTTCATTACAACGGCTCTATCAGCTTTATGAAGCTGAATTTTGCTAAAGACAGGAGGTGTGTAAACGCAGTTCTTTGCCTGTGTTATCGCCAAATCAGTGCTATGCATGAATAGACAGACTCGGTGTGTCTCTGTGTTTTATTAACTGTTATTATTGTTTTATTAACTGTAACAGCACACATTAATCTAAATGCAGTTCCCTTTTTAAGTTTTCTCTAGCTGCACCAGTGTTGTAATCATGACAGAGTTTTGGTTGATCTCTGCACCGGGAGAGAAGACCTGCCAGCAAACATGGGACAAAATGATGGCAGCCACCACACGTACCAACAACCTCTCAGTCAACCACAAGTTCAACATCCCAGACCTCAAGGTTAGCATGGATTAGCTTGTCTGTCATTTGTCATTGTCATTTGTCTGTCATCTGGATATCATTTTCTTAGCTGTTTTAAAGTTATATGGGAATTTTAGATGTAAAGGTAGGTTCATATGAAAAGCACTCACCTTATATATCCACTGTCAAGAGTTAGCTGATTGTGTGTATGGGAAGCAGCTCTTGTACAGATCCATTTCCTGCATGTTGAAGCGTTGAGTTGGTGAAGTTTTCATCCACAGAGCAGCTCAGCTTCTCTGGTTCAGTTCCTCTTGGTGCTGAAGTAACCCCACTGACCTCGCCGCCACATGGGGCTGTAATGTTCTCTTGGAACTGTTAGCAATGCATGAACGGCTCTGGACAAAGAGGCGCCATCCTAAGCACATAGGGCCCCCTGGATGTCACTGTAGGCAGACTGAACCCCAGATGTGACTGTTTAAACACAACCCTGTTGACCCCACTTAAAAACGACCGAAATCTCAGGATTGATGAGTCAGAAGTCGTTATGTGCTGATGTTTGAATTTTTGCTTTTTGTGTACAAAAACAGGTGGGAACACTAGATGTCTTGGTCGGACTCTCTGATGAACTGGCCAAATTAGACTCCTTTGTCGAAAGGTATGCTGTCTGCTGTATTCTGAAACAACATTTCTATTATCAGTCTTGAAGGAATGATTAAATTGTTATTTTGTATAACTTTCATAAGGATATTGAATACAGTCTTTTGAAAGGTATGAAAAAGGCCCCTCTAACCTGTACAGCACTGCTGACTCTGATGTAGCCGGTTTACTGTTCCTTAATCCCCTCCTGTACCTTGTAACAATGAGGAATTTCACAGGGACCTGAGGCTAGCGGGCCTCACACTCTAAACTTGGCAATTTACAGTTGGGTGACACACTAGCAGCTCTTTCTTTAGTCATATTTATACTAGATGACTTATGTGCCATGAGTATGTTTGAGCGTAATTTATAGTCTTTTGGAAATATTGACGGCCAAATCTCACACCCAGCCATTACTGCCTGAGTTCTGCTTTGCTTCCTCTGTAGATATTTCCAAGACTGTGAGAACTACCGGCCTTGCAACACAGTTTCACTTGTTTGTCTACAGCCCAGTCTTTAATCTAGTTCCTTTTTTGAAATTTCAATCTAGCTTATCTAGAAATAAACAATACCCAAACTAGTGACATCTACAAAATCACTTAAAAAATCTTCGATTAGGTTATATGGATTTTTTTTTTGTCCTTTGTACAAGAAAATGTTTTACAAATAGTCAAAATCTAACCTAAGTTGCAGATATACTTTTTATGAACTTTTTCGGCGTGAGCTGTGACTTGGCTCTCAGTCTTTCTGGCTTCACTGCTGTAGACACAGCCCTGCTTTGATGTGCTGCCGATCAGCGTGGCTAAAAACGATGTCTGCCATGTTATAAATTGCCTTGTCAGGAAATTACCTTAACAAGAATATGTGAACCTTTTTGATGTGAGTATATGTTTGTGTTACATTTGGGACATGAGGTCGTGTGAGTGTGTGGTTTACGGTGGCTTTGTGCATGCGGTTTGTGTTGTCCATGCCGTGTTTTGATGTCTTCTGGCTGTTCACAGTGTGGTGAAGAAGGTTGCTCAGTACATGGCTGATGTGCTGGAGGACAGTCGAGACAAAGTACAGGAGAACCTGCTGGCCAATGGAGGTACAGTGATGGTTGCAATGCTTTGAAGTGGTCTTTATCAATGGGATAATGCAAAGCAAGGTTCAGTGGGCACTAATGTTAATACCATCTTTTAGCAACACTAAATATTCTTTCCCACCTTGAGAAAAAAAAGTATGCATTATCTAAATAAATTTAAAAAAAACAACGTCTGCCTCACCTCAATAAAAAGGAGCTGAATTAAATTTTATTTACCGTGCTTTCAGCATTAAAAAACCTATGTTAAAGAAAATTCAACAGCTGCGTCTATCGTCAGCATCTTTGCCCAGGTCACTCTGGATAATCTGCAAATTTTCCTCTCAACAGTTTCCTGGAGTAGAACATAGTTCTAATGAATACTGCACAGCAGAGGTGGACAATCTGGCTGAAAAAATAATATCACGAGTTTCTCCATTTTTCTTTCTTTCTTTCTTTTTTTTTTTTTACAGCTTCTCATCTGTTATGTTGCTAGCTCTAATTTATGTTGCATTCTTTACAATATTTCACCCAAGTAAGAGCCATGTGAAGTAATTTGTCCACTCAGCAAAGTGCTGGATGGCCACAGCACTGATATGTTGATATGTTCATGTAGTGTTGATCTGCTGGTCAGTGAGTTTATGTCAGTTTTGGAGAAAGAAGCAAGAGTACATTAAATATATATATATATTAAAAAAAAAGTAGATTGTGGACACCTTCAGAACTGATCTTGATCTAAAGATCAGAGATCTGTTGATTGTTGACAGTTTCTAGAGAACCATGTTGCTGATGAATTTTAAAAAAAGAAGTACTTTTCCAATGCATGGAACCAAATTTTATTCACCTCCCTTATATGCGAGGAGATAGCCAAAAGTTGTGTGAAGAATACATTAGATTCTGGACAATTAAAATGAACCTTTTAGGCTATTTTCTTTTATGTATCTGAAATCACTAATAAAAGTGTATTACCCAACCTCTTACTATAATCTGATAATAATCTAATAGGCTAAAGTAATAGCTTGACAGGTATTTTTGTTATTATTAATTTTTCAGTTGATCTTGTCACCTACATCACAAGATTTCAATGGGACATGGCAAAGTACCCCATCAAACAGTCTCTCAAGAATATCTCTGAAATCATCTCAAAGGTAGGCCTCTCAGTGAATTCAGTATGAAGGTTTGTCAATATATGTACAGAGATGTAGAAATATAGACTTTATGTAAACTATCTGCAAAGTTGTGCCTTGAGGGCATGCTACTCTTTTACTCACGGTCTTTTCTCTGTCATAATTCAACCATGTTTTTCATGTTTTCTAGCAAGTAACCCAGATTGACAATGACTTGAAGACCAGAGCATCAGCTTATAACAGCCTCAAGGGAAACCTGCAGAACTTGGAGAGGAAGAATGCGTAAGTAATCCACATGCAAATGGGCAAGTCTTGTAACACTGCATCATGGCTGAAGTGTTTTTCACAGGTGGTAATGTAGTCAGCCATATTAAACATGAAGTACAGTCTGGAAAATCTAAATCTCAAACCCAAAATGTATGTGTCCCAGCTGTCCCTTTTCAGCTGTCATCAAAGGGTCTTTTACTAAGTACTCATTTCTTTCTGTTGCATCCATGTTTTTGTAACACCGTTATGTACCACCAGGGGGAGCCTGCTGACCAGGAGTCTGGCTGACATAGTCAAGAAAGAAGACTTTGTACTTAATTCAGAGTACCTTGTCACTCTGCTGGTAGTTGTACCAAAGTGAGTATTACTTCTCTAGTATGGCAAATATTATATGATTATATATATATATGATTATAATAAGTTAGATGCTTACTTTCTCCTCGTTCTTTCAGGACGGCATATGTTGACTGGCAGAAAACGTATGAAACACTGGCTGAAATGGTGGTGCCTCGGTCTTCAAAGTAAGTGGTGTCATCATGTCAAATAAAATGTTGGTTGAAATTACATTTTTTTAGCAGGTGATTTGTTACTCGTATGCTCTGTATGCTTCGGAGTTAATGGCTTATCAGCATAATCACAGCACTATAACAAGCACTTGTCTTTTCTTCCAGTCTGCTATTTGAAGACAATGACAGCGGACTGTTCAGTGTCACTCTTTTTATGAAAGCCGTAGATGACTTCAAACACAAAGCCAGAGAGAACAAGTAAGGGTTGCTTAAGAGGAGAGAGTGATCAGCAAATGTAAATAGCTCAAACTAAATATATCAAAGGAACAGTGCTATGGCCAACAAATTAAGCTGATTTTTGCCCTCTACATTTTGTTTCTAGATTCATAGTGAGAGACTTCCAGTACAACGAAGAGGAGATGAAGGCTGACAAAGAGGAGATGACACGGCTCTCCACAGACAAGAAGAAGCAGTTTGTAAGTGATGGAACAGGAAAGGCTTTCCTGCTAAAACTTACAAAGTTTCACACTGAGTAGCTTAAGACATAATGGGGTCTAATTCAAAGGTTTTCCATGTTGTAAATAAACACCTGAGAATTGATTGTTTAAGGGTTACGGTTACAAATGAAGATTACGTTTTCTTTTGAGAAAACAACCAAATAAAAGCAGTAGGAAATCTTAGTGCTGTGCAGCCAGCAGCAGTCATAAAATGCTGACCACACACAAATCCACTGCAGTAAAAAATGTTTATTTCTTTAAACTTGTTGACAGAAAGGGAAATGCAGCTCGTTTTCTGTCTATCATACCTGTCTGCTAGTTTGGAGTCATTTTATCTTGTTGATTGCAAATACTTTCCTCTCCTGACTGGGTGAGACTGAAGCCCGCCACACCCAGAAAATGTATCACCCAAATCTGCATTTTATCTTTTTATCTTATCTCTGCAGGGCCCGCTTGTCCGATGGCTCAAAGTGAACTTCAGTGAAGCCTTCATCGCGTGGATCCACATTAAAGCACTAAGGGTCTTTGTGGAATCTGTTTTAAGGTACGGCGATGAGAAATATCGCCCATACGTGTAACTACAAATAAGCTGAAGTATCATTTGACAGTGGAGTTCAGAAGGTTTCTGAAGAGCGCATTTATGTAACGTGTTCCTCCAGGTATGGGCTGCCCGTGAACTTTCAGGCCATGCTCCTGCAGCCAAACAAGAAGACCATGAAGAAGCTGAGGGAGGTACTCAATGAACTGTACAAACATCTGGACAGCAGTGCAGCAGCAATCATTGATGTGAGTACTGTCATAATACTGTTTGAAGGTTCTTAGTACAGGAACTTACTGCACGGCTAAAGCATCAATAAAAACGCATGTTGAAGCAACATACCAGTAGGCATGTGCTGCTCTAAAAACTTTATAGATGCAAACGTTATGGCACAGAGGAAATGGTAGCAATGGTCCCAAGATTCTGTCTTCTGCTTCTTAATTTATTTGTTTGATTGACATCCAACATTGCATATATTTATTTAATAATTTATTGAATAATTTCCTGCCAGTAAGTATGGTTGTTGGTTAAGCATTGTTTAAGCGTGTTAATATTTTTGAAGAGTTTACCATCATGATTAGTATGCAGTACGTTCTATGTAGGACTGGTATGTGTAGTAAGATGGACCGGGGACAAAGCGATGGAGTCTATCTGCTTTACCTCCCTCACTGTGTCAGAGAATAACTCCATGAAATGCTCCTTTTCATGGCCATAGCTGGTTACTACAGAGAAGGCAACAGTTGTATGAATCTCTTCATATACAATCTACAGTCTGTACTTGTAGTTGAGTATCAAATAATTGATGTTTTTATTGAGGTATGAAGCTGAATTGATCAAAGAAAATCGATCAAAAAAAATCGATCCCAGCCTGGTGAGAAACTTTATTATGAAAATAACTTGTTAATAAATAAAAAATGCTCAGTGCTGCTGTGTTTTTCTCATTTCACTCTGCCGTGTTCTCATCGTGGTTCAGTAATGTTGTGTCTTTAGTGTTCATGCTACCCCCAAACATCCCCTTCTATTACTGCCAACCAATTTGTCATCTACGTTAATTATTTAAAACTGGGCCCTGAAGCTAATATTTTAACATGACGGTGATTTCACTCAGCTTCTCGTTTAAGAGATGATTAGAGATGAACCTCCAGGTCATCCGACGGACATTCAGAGAGCTGCTTCCACACACTTACAGCCTGCACTGTGTGTTTATTTTTCAGTCTGCGATGGACATCCCAGGCCTAAATCTGAGCCAGCAGGAGTATTACCCTTACGTCTACTACAAGATCGACTGCAACCTGTTGGACTTTAAAGTTTAACACTTTTGTCCCTGCGTTGACTATTGCTTAAGTAAAGTTTTTCGTGGTACTAGCCTCCCTCCTCCCCTCTGTCCTCACTGTCTGTCCCCTCACTGTCTCCTCTCAACCCTCAGCTGCTTGAATGACAAGGCTGCATGTTCATTCCTTGTGGTGAAAAGACTCATCAACAAGCTTCTATCACTTTTACAACCAAGGAACAGAAAAAAGAGACTTTTTAATATTGTTTTTGGTTACAGTTTACTTTTCTTCTCAAGCTGCACAGATAAATAGCTTTTTTGATGTGAAAATTATAAATAAATCATTCTGGAGAGTTGTATATTTACTGTGTCATTCCATATGTGTTGGTGTGTATTGATAGCTACATCCTCTGCACTGGTGTTCACAGATTTGTGTTTACATATGGGTATTGTTATCACTGTACCCATGGCGGCCCGATCTGGCATGTGCTTCTGATGTTGTGGGGGTCATCCTTGCAAACATTGTGAAACAGAAATGTTATATGAGTGTGTGTGGTTGTCTTATGTCATGTATATTTGCTGTCGAAACAAATGTGTATCAGAGTACTGTGTAAGCCATTGATTGAATAAATATGATTGATGAATAAATTAAATATTTGCAACTTTGTGAATTCACGAATACAAGCCAGCATTTGCGTTTTCTTCTTATTTTGACAGAGCGCTTTATGACTGCAGGGTGGGTGTTAAATGATGATGTGCATGAGAGAAAAACAAAAAAGACACATCTCTGTGTAGTAAAAGAGGTCCTCTGTGAGGCCTCGTGATGACTCATGATCATATGCAAAGCCACCGGCAATTTCATGGAAAGTTCCTCGAGTCATTTGGAATCCATGTTGATGCAAAAAACCCTTCATTTTTCCACATGGAGTACAGCTGAAGGTGGCGAGAGCCAACAGAGGACACCAAATAGACCCTTTAGATAAACATGATGTTTCAGTGTGTTGGAGGTATTTTAATGCAATGTGAAAATGCTCTGTCCAAAAAACAAACTGAAAAACTATTAGCAACAAAATTCACTTAAAGCACAGATAATCCATTTGCAAAATGTCCCTGTCAGTGTTTTTATTATTATATTATGGCTTCATCATCATTGGCGTATTATGTAAGCAGCTCTTGTTGTTGTATTCAGTATAAAAACTCAGCACTCGATCTGATTAAGAACCCACTTGAAGATGGACAGAGCTATAGTGGAAATTATGGGATGCCACTTTTCCCATCAATGAAGGTAATAAAAGTTTAGATTTTCCTGTCTTAAAGGGGGGTATTGGCTGTAGAGACGTCTGCCTTCTCGAATGTAATTGATCTAGACAGTACTTTGACTGTGGTTCTCAAACAACCAAAAAAATACAAAACTCAACAGGCACAGAAGTGATATCACCAGTGTATATCAGTGTATATCACCATCATAATTTACTTAGAAATATGTACCATGTGCACACAGTGTAACTGAATTGAAAATTCCCTCAGGCCTCCAAAATATGTGATTAATTAACTCATCTAGAAATATCTGACAGTGAATCTGAGGCTTTTGGGCCCCTGGGGTTTTTGGGGCCTCTGGGACTTGCCTTATTTGTCTGGTTGGTAATTTATATCTTTGACTCCAATGAAACATATCTGAATTAAGTGAAACTGAACCACAATCGATTTGAAAAATAAATAAAGAAAAGATGAAAATATCACCTGCCATTAGCGCCACTGGCCAGTCTAAATAAATCTTTCTGTCCGGAAATAGATGCAGGGACATTCAGTGCGTGTGTGCGCGCGTGCGAGAGAGAGAGAGGGAGAGAGAGAGGGAGAGAGAGAGAGAGGGAGAGAGAGATCATGTGATGAAGGAGTGAGTCTGGCTTTCCGTGTTGCGATTGCGATGAGAGACACACACGGTGAAGGCTTCAATCACACAGCTCCCACACACCGTCTCCTGGCTGCTGGTACCGAAACCTGAACAAGACGTCTGGCGGGCGGGGAAACAACCACCGGACCGGACTGCTGCTGGCTGCTGCTGCCGCCCCGGGGAGCAGGAGAGAAGCATCAATGCCTCCAGGTTCCCTGTCACATATCGGCCTGGACCTGTTCTCGTCATCGGGCCTCCTGCGCTGAGATAATGAAAGGATGGCCGAGCGGCGATGCGGGGACCACGGAAGGCTGACGGATGCTGCTGCAGCGACTCACCGGGATGAGCAGCAGCATCACAACACGATGAATTTAACGGAGGAAGCAGGAGCAGAGGGTCTCTCTTTGGAGGAGATACTGAGGCTTTATGGACAGCCCATCAACGAGGAGCAGGCTTGGGCGGTGTGTTACCAGTGCTGCAGGACGCTGGCGAAGGGACACCGGGGCTGGAGAGGCTCCTCTGCCGCCGCCGGAGCATCATCGGCCGCCGCTCCGAGGAGGATCTCCGGACCGGCGGATGTTTGCATACAGAGAGACGGATCTGTGAGGGTGGAACACCAGCGCTGTGAAGGTAAAACATCATCATCTGCGTCTAAAGCTACTCGGATCTAGGCCAGGCCATCGCCTAAATTTCAAACAATGTTGCTGAGGAGTTGTGTAAAAGACATACACTCCAGGAAGGCAACAGGGCCCAGAAAACCACAGCAATACTTGTGAATAATTGCCAAGAGGAATATAAGGGGAATATTCTAGTGGTACCACAGAGTAATAATGCCACTCCAAATGAAATGTGCAGGCCTCCACGTATTTTCAGCTGCACATGTGAAAGCTTTCTACCTGTTTTAATCGATAAGCTGCTTTATTTGCCCATAATCTGCAGCAGGACAACAACAGCCAGACATAAGGTTTCACTGCACATGACCTGATCACAGATAAACAGAGGAATACCATCAAAGACCCCTGCTGCTCACACTCTCATGGCTCCCCATACTGTGGTGTTTTCACTGTCTTTCACTATTTTCTCCTCACTGAAGGCATGTGTGTGTGTGTGTGTGTGTGTGTGTGTGCATCGTGTGGTTTCATCTCTTATTAAAAGCCACTCAGATTGTTTGCCACTTCATATCAGATCAGTGTGTTCATTCTGCTTCATCTGATTAAAGCATGTGATTACAGGCTGAAATGTGCCCGGGCACTGATCAGATCAACGTGTGGGCGAATGTCTGTGTGAACAGAAGTCATGGAGTTATTGTTCACTCCAGCACATAAATTCTGTCAGCATGGCCTTATGTTCAGCTGGTAGTAATACCTGTGTCATGGGAACCCTTCATGATTATGACTATAATTGATGAGCAGCTGTAAAAATGAAGAATTAGAGTCTTTGTGATATGACAGTGTTTCTTCAAGCTGAAAATATCCAAGGAAGTGAAGTGCTGGCAGTGAAGTGTGCCAAATTAAAAAATCACCTCAGTATTTTGGAAATATCCCTTTAGGAATGTACATTGTGTCTGTGGGGCTGTGTAGGGTGCAAATAGTGACTTTATTGTACGTTATGGCAATTTGTGTCTCGTGTGGGACAGAGTTCCAGCATTTCTGTGGTCTTTGTATCTTTTTAATGAGAGACCAAGCAGGATTCAAAGCAAAGCAAACCAGATGATGACACTGCACATCATGTGATGTGCGTCTTGCTCGATGGGTGTGTCTGGGAACCATAACATGCCCTTAAACCAAACACACTGCAGCTTCTCATCAGATGGAAGCCTGGTATGTCAAGCGTCTGCTGTAATCACATGACATGAACACAGAGTGCAGAGCAGACTGACTAAATGCCTTTCTATCTATCTCTGTCAGTAATGGATGATACCTGAGGGCCTGAGGGATGTGCTCTTAACTCATTGATAATGTACACACACAACACTGATGAGTCAGTGCTATGGCTAATTCGGTAAATGTTTCTTACCCTTTGTCCAATTAACTTTCATGAGCAAATCTGAGAGGCACAGCTGTGATGACAGTGATGCTGTCTGTGGCTTGTAGGTCTATATGCTTAGAATGAATGGGCTATTTTTAGGAACATGGAAGCAACCATTGCAGAGGGGAGTCCAGGCTTTTATTTCTCTGTTGCTGTCACATCATGCAAGATCTATTAAGAATAAGGAACAATATCAGTTTCCGCTACATGATTATTCTGGCCAAAACAATTCATGACAACAATATTGTCACAATATCCTGAGAAAATATAAAAAAGTCAGTCCATTTTTCAGTCAAATTCATCCATTCATCAAAATTATCTATAACATCTCTAACTATTTATTGTGAGTTTTGTCAAGTGAAATACATTCAAAATACAAGTGCAGGGAGGTGGAGAGAGGTTGTAACCATAATTGTAAAAAAAAAAATGTACAAAAAGTACATTGAATGAATAGTGAAAAGGCAAGCAGATGAACTGATGAGCCAAAGAGCCACAAGGCCTAACATGTGCGCTGGATTATTTAGACCATTTTATCATATGTGTATTGTTAACATGATATCAGTATTTCATTTTTTAAATATCACTGTTATTGACCAGTATGTTGCAACATCCCTAAATACGAATACTTTGACCTGTTGTAGTTCAGCTTGTTTTTTGACATTTGAACGTGTAATGTTGATGTCATATTTTGTTTTTGTTAACTTTGCTTCAGAAATCCTCCTACTGTTTCACATCTTCTCACTATTTCCTTCACATCATGAAAAATATTATACTCCGTTTTTAGTGCACATTCAAGAATATTTCTTTCATACATTTGAGCTGTCAGTTGGTTCTGGGTTTTGAACCCAGCAGCCAGGGTCTTACTGTTGCTTCTTGTGAGTCTGTGTGTTCTCTTGTGCTTGTGTGGGTTCCCTCTGGAGTACTCTGGTTTCCAGTTTTTCAAAATAGTTGAACTACTACTATCTGTTCATGAACCCCCTGACAACTGCAGGTGTACCCCTGGTTGGGAATCACTGCTGTACATGTCTTCAGGCAGCACATATGATTTCACTTCTCAGGGTAATTTGCTGGTCCAATTGTCACTTATCTGCATTGTGTAGCACAGGTTATCGCTCCCCGATGCACAAGCTCAATTAAATAAACTCATTCATGTAAACAATGAGATAAAAGTTTTAAGGATTTAGTACTTCTGAAGCTCTCATCTGCTAAACTGACTTCAGTTTAAATATAGAAAAGGTTATTTTTCTCTGTCACTCAAAACCACAACCACCTAATACTATTTTGTTTAGGGGGGATACCGGATTTAGTTATACCCGAATACATCATGAAAGAAGGACACTTTTAAGAGCCTTGATAAATATTTTTTGTGTCATGCCTTGACTTTGATCAACAAGCTTAATTTCATACCCCTTCCCAAGTGTTGCAATATTATTAAGAGAACAAGTTCAGTTCTCTGCTCACCCTATCGGCAGAACACACACGCACATCACCATTCTTCACCATACAGCAGCATGGAATTCAAATCTGCTGATACAAGTTAAGGTCATGAGATGATGTCAGAGCTGCTGTGGCGTTGCGTTGCTGTGTGTTACAATACAAAACAGCCGTTTGTTAGCAGGGTCATCTGTTAGCAGGATGTTTGCTCATGAAGTAAAAGCTGGGCTGATGTAGCCTGGAGGCACTTTAAAGTGGGTCTTCCTTCTGAAAGGGAGTACATTCATGATGAAGTTTTGTCATCATCACTCACATGCTTCTTAAACCGTTAAAGTATTTAGAAGTGAAACAGAGGTTTCATTAAAACTGGTACAGTTTGCATAATGATAACTAGAACATAGGGCACTTTCACTAGAACTGAGGAAGAGAATATGTAATCACTGATAAGTAAGGTATCAGGAGTACTAGAACACAGAACAAAGTGAAAGAGGAAAACAAATAGAGCTGCACTAGGAACATGAGCCTGTGGGGGGTGAGGCTGTAATGTTCACAAAATGCATCAGTGAGCCACACCTTTGCACTGGGTGTCGTGGTCTTTCATCACAACAATCATACCCTTGTTATTTTGTATCAGTCCCACATTCACTGTCCTTTTGAATGCAAGTACTCACTGACACACCAAGTGTGCATTAATCCTCATTTGAAAACAGCCTTCAACAAATGCCCACTTTACTCCTGCTGTAGTAGGAGTAAAGTGCCCAGCTTCTTTAGGAATTTACCAAGCCCTTTTGTAAAAGAATGAAGCTATATATTTGAGATTTTTTTAAAAAAAATTTGTGTTCTGAATGAATAATGGTGTCGCCTCAGATCACTTACAACAGCTGGAAAGTATTGCAAAGCTGACTAATGTATTGTTGGTTTGGTCTTCTCATGGAATTTGTTGACCAATCCTAAAAAACACAGCCTTATCCTTTAATTCATTTTAGCATTCGTGGCCATGTACTCTTCAACTCTCCATTGATATGTTCTGCGCTGTGACTGCAGTAGGTCCTGAGACAATGTACATATCACATGATACTGATGTGATATTTAGGCACTAAACCAAAAGTGGTGCACTTTATTCCTGTCAGTTCTACATACTTTACAGCATTTTTGCACTGCAATGTTACCTATGTGGTTATGCATGTGCGTATGTACCACTTAAGCTTCTTTATGCTTAGGCTTCCATCTGCTGCTTATCACAACACTGCTTTCTTGTTTCCCTGCAGGTAAATACAGCCCTTGCACAACAACAGAGGTGAGTAACTGCACTGTAATTCTGTTAGTTAACTGTGTGCAATTATCATAGTACCTGCTGTGGGTGGGGGATAAGAGTAAACATGAAGGAATTTGGTAACTTTGGTGCATCATATCTGAAAGAAGTAGGACTTTTTATTTCAATTTCCTCATGATACTGGTCCTGGAGAGGGCACAGGTTAGGGCCAGTGTTTGGTTTGTCCGTTCTGGACTATTGTAGAAACAGGATGGTCCAACAAAGGGGACTTTGTCGAGAATTTCAGGTGTTTATACACAATGAAACATGACATTTAAAATGACTATTGTTTTGTCAAATTAAGGGTGTAATTCATTTTGAAATTGTTTGGATTTTTTTTGTTGATTACCTCAAAAATCTCACAGCATGCAGGCTGGAAAAGGGTTTGTCAGTCCATTAACAAAACGTTTATGAAAGGCAGTATGTAGTTCTATAGAGAAAGATAACAGCATTCTCAACCACAATAACACCATTGTTTCCTTTTTAAATATTTACCCTCCATAGCTGGTTACATTAGCTCGTTACTGTTAAAGAGGGCAGCTGGTCACAACATGTGAGATTGCATTAAGATTAGAGCGGGATTATTTTAAGTGCAACCAGTGTCAAATAACGCTGTGGTTGAAACTGTCATAAGCCATGGGTGTGTGATGTTTTAATCCTCATGCCTGCAATGCAGCTGCCTCAGGTGCCCTGTTACTTAAACTAATAAATAAAACAAGTTAAAATGTATTTTTTTCTGACAGACTGCAAGTTCTAAGCTTAACTGGCCACAGAAAAAAACCCCTCAAAGTAGTAAAACAGACATCAGACAGTCTCCAATGTGGGTTATTGACGGAGGGTTTCTGACAAGCAGCACCATAAACTACATCACGTCTCTGCTACCAGGTTGATGTCATCAACCAATTGCCAGAAGATAATACTGTAAAAACTAGTTGTGTGTGTTATGTGATAATTACTCTCTTGCCAAAAGTTAAGCGAAAAGACCACGTGTACAGGCGTATAGATGGGCCTCAGCAAAAGATAATGGCTTTTACTGAGTCTAATACAATGCAATACCATCTTATTAGCATACCTGTACATAAATTGTAAATTTTATGATAAGATGTAAAACTTAATGCAAAACCCGTCAGTGCGGATGACCATTACCCTTTCTATCAGCTTGTACCTTCACCCAGCCATTTCCCCAACAGAGCTCCCAGAGCTCCCAGCTGGCTCCTCTGACCTACTGGCTGCAAATATCACCAAGCATGACAGCTGTGGGATCAGTTTCAGACATAATTAAGGAATTCTCTAAAATTTTCCCTCCTCCACACACGCTCTCTCTGTACTATCATCAGCTGCTGTTAATTGCTGTGATAATGTGAGACTGGGTCTTGCAGTATGGAGGAGGGATTAACTCTATTGCTTTTTGTGTTTTACAAATATTTTGCTGCAGGGATGTTGCATAATTCTAGTCTACAGGGATCTATTTAGTGTCACTTGAGTCAACAGCTGCTGTGTCTGATGAACTCAAAGCTGATAAATGGCTTTGGTTTAAATATGAATGTGAATGCAATATTGCACAGTTTCCTGGTCCTCATTCGAGACAATGAGCAGTAGTTTTCAGGAAGTTGGGAGTTGTGATTGGGCTGCGATAACAGATGGACAGCAAATAACTCAAGCGTACATGCAGATCACTGTGGAAGCAGAGAAACTATATAGACAAATCCCTGCTAAGCAGCTTTGCACTAGAAATGAGTTCTCACAATACAGTGTGCTATAGACTGGCTGACAAAACTACTGCCAAGTTGCTAGAGCTGCCTGATGCCTGACAGCATGAAATCCTGCAGCAGAGGCATTCTGCTACCATACAGTGTGCAATGTGGATGAACAGGAGTACACGTGCAGTGAACGCTGACACACATTACCTGCACATGACTTCAAACAGCGTGAACTCGAGCAAATGATGCGACTGTGAATGTCAGATGATGCTGTGTTCCTCAGAGCCAGTGAGCCAAGTTCCTGGCACAGCATGCTGCAGCATAAGGCCCTTTGTACAGTAATCACTATAGCTAAATTCACTGGAATTGAAAATTTGCCACATTATTGTATGGTAGCACTCAAATGTTACAATTACGTTATTTAGCTCCACATTTTCTCCTTATTTTATGCTTCTTTTTTCAAGGAATTTGTTGATGACCCCTTTAACTATACTAGCTGGACCCTCCTGATCCCGTGACGCAGTGTAACCTCAGAAATTGGTGGATTATGCTTTTTCACATTCCCACGAGTCAAAGTTTAACTGTGCTGTACTCCCTGTGCTCTCCTAATGTCTGAGCTTTGAAGTCTGGGAAGGGATTAGAGTTCAATGTCACATTTATATAAACAGAAATTCAGTCAGGAGTCATTAAAGCGTTAATAACGTCTGTTTTTGTGTTTCCTATTGGATTTGTGTAGGAAAGAAAAACATGGAATAGCCAACATAGAAGGAGAAGATAGGTAAACACATTCAAGAAAAGTGAAAGATGTATGTGCTACTGTTCAAATGTTCTCTCTGTTCTGTCTGAGAAGCTATGTGAGCTCCACTTCTCAGTCATATGACAGTCAGGGGTCACAACAGCACAGTCATGCATAAGAATCTGAGAAAGGAATCTCCTCAGCTTTTGCTTGTGCCTGAGAGGAAATAAGCCACACTTCTTTCTGTGTCACAGCGGATCTACGCACAGCATGACGCTCGTTTCTTATCGTTATGGTAATTTTATGGTATTTTTCTGTAAACAGGTTGAACAAGTGTCTTGATGATTTTGAAAGTGTGTTGATTATCCAGTCAGCTGCTTACTCTTCATCTTCAAACTAATGTCATCAATTATAAAGTGGGCAGATTTATTTAATATAATCACATTAGTTGGCTTGTCGGATGGGGAGTTGTATATCCTGCATTCTAACGTGTGTATTAAATATGTCCAATGTGGAGCATGGCCCTGCAAGACATCTAGGTATAATACTAATACAATGCCTCTTAATTTGAAAGACAAGTATAACTTTAGTTTCCTTTCCGAGTGTGCAGTTAACAGTGCAGTTACCTCATTCATTGTGCTGTAGTATTCGATGTGTCTGTAGTGGCAGTTTTCATTTGAATGAAGGACAGAGTCAGTGTGTAGGAGAATGAGAGCCAAGGCTGTTCTGAGAATCGAATAGACAGGAGATACCTGGAAACACGAGAAAACAATGGCTACAGGTCGCCATGACCTGGACTGATGTTGGATTGGCATCACATGTGGGAAAGAGCAAAAGTACACCATATACACATACATACAGATATGTTTGTAATATCCTTGATGTTGAACTGGCACCTAGAAGGAAGGGTTAAGGTTAGGGTCATCTGATTTCTCTGATCCATCTCTTCCTACCTCAACAAACGTTTTCTGTAAGTTTAATTAGTAAAGTTTTCTGTAAGTTGTCCTCCTTGTCCGTCCTGTCCTTAGACAAGACGAGAGACTCCTGACATCTATACTTGCTGTCACACGGAGAACATGTTAAACTGGGGAATTCCCATTACATGACTCTACAGCTTTTCTCCGGGTTCTCCGGCTTCCTCCCACAGTACCAAAAACATGCACATTAGGTTAATTGGCTACTCTAAATTGCCCCTAGGGGTGAGTGTGAGAGTGTGTGGTTGTCTGTCTGTGTGTGTTGGTCCTGCGATTGACTGGCGACCAGTCCAGGGTGTACCCCGCCTCTCGCCCATAGTCAGCTGGGATAGGCGGTATAAAAAATGGATGGATGGATGGATGACTCTACAGCTACAAGTACAAGTGAAATATTTCAATGCAAATGATTTTTAGCCACACTAGCTGCTCCCCCACTTTTGTCCGTTCTGACACTAACACGATCATAAGGTCCTGAGACAATGTACTCATCTTTACATGATATTCAGAACCAAAAGAAACCGGATAGATGCAAAGATCAGGAATCAGTTTACTCATTTTTCACGTTTAGTTAGAGTATGTCCACACTTTATGGAGGTAGAGGTATAAGTGAGTTGTGAAGGAGCAAAAGAATAAACTGTTTATTTGTGTCACATTTAGCCAGGATGTGTTGTTAGGAATTAAAATTAAATGCCACCAGATGGACTGGCACTGATCCTGGTTCCTGGCTCTTATAGTCTGAAATACTGTATGTAATAAATAATACAGGATGTTTTGTTATAAAAGCTTAAGAAGGAGGTAGTCAGAAGAGAGGTAATTCATTTGCTGCAATAAAAAAAGTACAGTTGCACTTAGCTCAGTTCCTGTTTCGTTTCTCTGCCATGACCCAATTCCTGTAAACCCACTAATGAGTAAATATAAATGTCACAAATCCTCACATTGTGTCTACAGTGCTTTTATTCTGAGCAATTTGTGCTGATTCTGCTAATCCTCTGAGGGTTGGCTAATGCTGATAGGTGGATGGCTATTTTACATCTATTAAATCTATGAGTAGAGCTCATTAGCAACTGGCAAAATTGGCTCTGGTGTTTGGTCTGTGGGAATCACACAAAGCTACATAACTAAAACTAATACATGTCACAGTTTCTAACAGCTAGTGTCTTTGTCTGATAAATAAAGATGTGCTGTCGACCGTGACATCCCATTACCAGATCCATGGGCCAGTTTACTGCCAACTACCAGTGTTGTCAAGCTCTCATTTTTCTCTCCTCCTGTCATTCACATGTGGATTCTGCTCTCAATAAATTTGCAACATATTCAAAAGCAATATAGATATCATGAGAAATGAAATAAAACAAGAGTTAAAGAGGTTTTTTTGTATTTCAAAAAGATTAGTTTCTATATCTGATAATGAAGCCACAGTCATCGAGGCTAATGAAAAGTTCAGGGGAGGTTGTGAGGAGAACAGAGAGGAAATGGCTGTGGGGTACAGTGTAAAAACACTCCCCTGTGCGTCACAATGCTTTTTATTTTGTTCAGCTTGCCTTCTCTCTGTGACAGGAATGCTGAAATTTAAGCCAAGCTGTTTGATGTTGTTCTGGCCTGTGATGATGGCCACTGCTGCACTTTGCATCACCAGCAAATCGTCTTTGGTTGACATCTTCATCCTCTTCCCACTTTTTTCTCATTTCCTTCATCTTTTACCCCCCCTCCATCCCATCATTCTGCTCAGTCGCCTGGAAGCCTGGGAACCAGTCAGGCAGATTTCTAAGTGGACTAGAGATGTGTTTGCTTTAACCTGCCTTCATGTTCATATGCCTCACAGTCACTGGGAAAGTTTACAGCAATCAGTCACATTTTGCAGTTGAGTGTTTATGAATAATGTGTTTGAAATTGCTCTCATGACAGACATCATGCTGGCCTGAATGACACCATAAACAGGATTCTGCCTCTAACACTGTTATGACCGGGGCGTAAATTGAATTCTGCACTGTGTGAGGTTATGATACGGGAAAAGACATCTCTTTCTCTGATACTTTTTTTTATTATTTTGTATCTTAAAACAAAATGGAACATCAATATGTATGCCATTTTGGTCTGCAACTGTACATGTTTGTTCTCGTGTTTGCAGAACAGGAGCACTTCATGCAGACACATGGTAGAAGTAGAATAATGAAATAATACTTCTGTTTCTGTAAAATATAAAGAAAAATTGGCTTGCCAATTTAACAAACTGAACAAGTAGGAATCTGGAGTATTTTAAATTCAACCTGCGACTGAATTCATAATACTTCATTTGATGGTCTGGATTCCTAGATGAAACAGTTGTATTTGGCCACGTGTACCATGTCAAGTGATTTTAAAGGATGACCAAAAAAAAAAAAAAAAAAAAAAAAAAAAGGGCTAATAGTTTGTCAAAGTGAATAAATTGGTTGAAATTGGTTGGTTCAAGCTTACATAACCAGGTGTCATTTTTTTACATAAAAAAACCAAGAGGATTATTATAACAGAATATGAAAATTGATTTTTGGTATTTTTTTGGTATATAGTCTCGAATAGATACACAGAGAAGTGATCTAGAAGGGTAAAAATGTTATTTCCTCAACTTTAATCTCTGTATGTTTCTAAGTTTAGTTGGTGGCTGCTTCTTCTGCAAGATAAAATATAAAAAAAATTATTTTTTATATTTATATATATTATTTATAATTTATTCACAACAATAAACTGAGTGGAAAATTGGAAAGAGGGACCTCAGGCTGTGGCTGAGGACCTCTCAGTTCTAGCCAGAGGTTATAGCAGGTCCCTGGAGTATGTTTGCATGTGCATTGTGTGTGTGTGTGTGTGTGCTCCCGCCTGTGTGGTGTCATATATCAGTGAGTGTTGATCCTGATGGAGCTTAGACAAAGAGGTGGCATTCAGCCATTCCCCCCTGAGGAAACCCAGCTTTTGCGTGCAGATGGGGGTTAGGGGGGACAGATCTCTCATATGACTCCTCCTTCCTCCATGAATGTCCATTGATCTGCCCTTGATCCTCATGTCTACACATGCACTCATGCACACACACACACACACTGTCTTTATGATTCTGTTTCTCTGATGTCTCACCTTTCTCCTCCCTCCTTGACCCCTCTGGTCCATTCAGTGTCTCTCATCATCTCATGCTTTTTTTTTTCCTGTTGTCTGTGTCTGATCCTTGTCTTTCTCTGTTCTTTCTGCGTCCCTTCATTTCCCTGTTCTCAGTTTCTTTTGTCTCAGTGGTTTATATGCTGTCTTACTCCCACTCAGTATTTTCTCAGTGCTCAGGACTGCAGAATAATCCCCTATGTGATTTCCTGCTCATGCTCTTTTTTTCTTGGCTTTGGCATTGTTGCCTTTATCCACCATGATTCTCCATGGCAGATGGAGTGCTATAACTATGTGTAGCATCTCCTGACCTAAAAGCACCAATCGTTCATAGAAATGATATTATGTGTTTTCATATTTAATAGCATTTTATTCAACGAACGGTATTGCTGTTTTTATGTTCATGAATGCATTGTTTCCTTACAGTAATGTTTGTAGCATGTGAGCATTGCAGTATTGAAACATGCCATGTTGTGTGGCAACGGGATAGATCACGGTAATGTCACGGTAACAGTAAGGATTGGATTGGTGCATGGTTTGTGTCCAAGAGCAGGTGGAAAAGTCTTAGATGTCAGACTAAGATTTGTGAGAGGCTAACGTGAGATACCATCAAACACTCATCTATGTTGTTATGTATGTTATGATGTTATAATGGCTGCCTAGCAAAGTGAGTTTCTTGTGACAAATGCAGCCTTTGCATCTAAATTCTAATGTTATGTTATATATTAAACCATATTGTGGCTGTGGGCTGTTTGGAGCACACAATGCCTAGAAATTCACATGCCTGAGGAATGACGATGAGATGTTTTAGCTTTTTGATGCATTTCTATCGTTAAATTTTGTCACTGAAATAAATTCAAAACTGCTTTATTTGAAGGACGACTTACAAACTTTTTATATTTCAAGTGGACAGGTGTGAGAATTTAGGCTTAGAGGTCTGAAATTTTGAACAGGTGTAGCTGTAGAAGGTTTATGGAGTCCTTTGCATAGCTCAGGCATAAAGCATGTTCTATTTCATCTTATTCAAATAAGACTTATTTTTGATGAGAATGAAAAAACACCTTTAGCCATTTTTGAGCTGATGTAGATTAGCTTGTGTTATATTAATATGCCAAACAGAAACTTGAAGATGTTACCTTTCAAAATAGGCAAAAATGAAAACAAATAGGTGGCAGCTTAAGAACAGGTTAATGCTGTGATTTCTGGTGGAGTATCATTAATATCCTGCCACCCTGAAAATCTAGGCTGAATCTCAGACAGTGAACAAATGGCAGATGACCTCTTACATACCTTTAATTCCATCATACTGACTGTATCCACATGAGTACATGTATGATGTGATGGTGTTTTCCTTTATGTTCCATCAGTTAAGCATAAGCTCTACAACCAGTAATGTACTCGCACCGTCAGCCTGTCGAGGGCCAGTGAGCGACTGAGTTTGTATGAGTGTATGGATGGCAGAGGGGGGCTCTTTTGTCAATGCTCGAGTCATCAGATCACCATATCACAGCTGCTCAGCTCAGGCTTGGCACTCAACGCAAAATCATATTACATAACAAAGACAGAAATCCTTATTTGTTTTTATTATGTGACAGAGGAAGAAAGGACTAATGTACAAGACAAATGATGCATTCTTCACAAATTATTGCATTGTCTGTTTAACATTTGTTTGTCATCATCATCATCATCGTCAGACACCAGTGAATTTTATTTACAATGTGTAACCTATGAGGATTGCTAACACTGTTAGATCTACAGATGGAAGAAACAATGTTCACAGATAAAAGGACTTGCAAGCATGCAAGTGATTATCAACTCAGACAGTACTGATGGAGGTGACACCTACAGAGATGAGTGTAAATGTGCAAAAGTGACACAGTATATGCAAGAATGAATGCAGGTCATGTGAACATACTTTCCGCTTGTCTCTCTCAGGTGATTGAGTCTCTGGGCATCATGATCTACAAGGCTCTGGATTATGGACTAAAGGAGAATGAGGAGAGGGAGCTCAGCCCTCCTCTGGAGGAGCTCATTGACCTCATGACCAACATGGCTGAGGCTGAGAGGGACACCTGCCCCGACGAAGGCTACGAGGCCACAGAGGAGGAGGACGAGGCAGAGGATGACCCTGACAACATTTCCAGTGTTCATGGCTACAGAGACATCCTCAAGGTAGATACATAGCTCAGTGACTGTGGCTGTTTTTCTCCGTTTGTTCACCTTTGGTGTTGTTTTTAAGTTGAGCTTAGTCAGTCATTTTGAATGATTGGAAACAAGCCATTGTTGCAAATGCTGGAGATGTGAAACACATCACATCCTGTTTTCTCATGGACTTTTTGCAAATTTACAGCCATACTCATTGTAGTATGTATATATGATATTTATGATATGATATATATATGATATTTTATACTGTATTATAAATGGATAAGATGGTTATGTGCGATGTAAGGCCTGCGGCATAGTGATGACAACTCAGAGAATTATCTGTTTCTCTCAGGTCTGTGGAGTATTTTAGCATCTTTCAGCTCATTGTTTTGGCTTATAGTCTTCGCTGTTTTGGTTCAGTCTCTCATGGGGCAGGCAGCTGCAGCAGATAGCCTTTTTCAATGAAAATCCTCAAATGAGCTATGAGGTACCTACCTAGCACCAAATAGCAGATAGATGTATTGCCTTTAGGAACTGGTGGAAACAAAAACAGAACTAAAATGAGAGTGAGTACTGGACTTAAATTTATGAGCTGCAAGAAAAAAGAATTCAAATGAATACTAAGGTTGTTCCATGTCTGCTGGATATGGTAATATGCAGTATTTTGTTAGCCATGTCATAATGAAAGTTATACGACTATGATGTGTATCAAAAATGTGTGATTTTTTTAGCTTGTTGTGTTGTGATGGGGGCCCTATCTTGCCACAAAACCTATTAATGCAGCTTTAAAGGTCTAAAAGTTAATGTCAAAATGTTTTAATTACTGATCATAGATTGTTGATTTGATACTAGAGATAAGTGAAACATTAGAAAATGTTTCAGTCCTCATTCAATAGACTGTGGATTTGGTTTATTGAATGTTCTACTTTGGCTTTGATGCAGCATGCAGTCTGCAAAGTAACTGGTAACTAAAGTATTAAATAAAAAAGTAAAAGGTGCAGTATTTGCCTCTAAACTGTAGCAGAATTGTAGGGTAAAACTGCAGAAAATGGAAACACTGCAGGAAAGTACCTCAAATGTACTTGGGCGAATGTACTTTCTTACAATCCATCACTGCTATGTACTAATATTGTTTAATAAAGTTGTTTATGTTTTTATAGCTGTGAGTAATATATTATTATCTTAAGTTTTGTACAAAAATGTTGATTAGACTAATTGACAAGGGCAGTGAAGCCGCTGAATAAATCTAGTGTTGGAGTAAAAAGTATAAAGAAGCTTAAAATGGAAATTCAGGTCTTGATTCAGCATAATCCACTGATGAATTTCCAGGAACAGACTATATCAGCGAGGGTAACTGTTCAGGAAAAGATGTGTGTGAGAAAATGAAAATGTTAAACATGGCTCTGAACACAGAGATTACAACCAGCGTGCAGTCTGGCTGCCAGCCTCATCCTTGCTGGGGGTCATGTATTGCTATTGTCCAGTGGAGCACAGAGTCACTGTGTCAGACCTCACATGGCCTCACACTGCTTACATAATGGCCACATATCCAGTCACACACACAAACACACTTGCCCTCCAAGGAGATGTATGTGAGCACTGTGGCAGTTTGGCCGGCCCGATGGCTGGCTTGCTGTCAGTTCCAATTGTCATCTCAGTATTTTTCACCCTCAGACCATGCATTCCCTGTGCTCCCTCAGTTTACCTTTTGTCCTACTGTATTCTGACATAGAAAATACTGTAAACTCTATTTAGCTTAGCGCCACATTTATGCAGTTAATGAAACATGGAAAAATGACAACACTAATGTTCATTAACTGTGGATACATCACTTTCTGTCATCCCCACACGTGTGATGTGGGCAGGATTAAGCTTACTGAGAGACAGTTGTCTGGTGTTTTCTGTGTTGAGTGAAATTGTCTTGAACTGGAATGTAGCCTGGACCAATGGACGCCAAGAGGATGCCAAGCAGTGAGGCAGCGTACCCTCTGTCCCTCTGAGAGAGACAAGGACAGACTCTGTCATTATTGTTGTCTTCTGGGTGTGTGTGTGTGTACATGTGCATGGCTCACCTCTTCCATAGTTGTCTCATGAATTGTTTTCAGCAGACAAATGTCAAACAAATGTTACAAATGTCTGCAAATGTTTTGGGGGTATTTAGTTTTTATGCAATGTTCTTGACATCCTTTAGCAGCGTTTCATTCTTTGAAATGACCCTTCTCATATTGTGGAGATGCAGAGGAGACTTGTAGGTTTGTTTCTAAAAACTCAAAACTGTCAGGTGGTGTTGAAAAAGTTCAAATTCAAGCTTTTTAAATGTTTTTTCCCACAAGAATTCTGCTGATTTGTCAGCAAAATAAGTTGATTAAAGGAATATCAGCAAAGGTACACAGGGAAACTCAGGACACAATGAGAACACACGTATTTAAAGACATTGGTAACTAGACACAGGTGAACACAATCGAGGCAGGGCAACAATCAAAAAGGGAGGAAAAACAGACAAAGACAGGAAATGAAAAGACACAAGGGGAGAAGAATTACTAAATAAAACAGAAGACAAACTAAACATAAACTTCAAACCATGACAATAAGAGCCATTGCTGAAGACAAAAATTCCCTCAATCCCTTTTGTACCGTGTGTACAATGAATGTAGCTGTGTGAAATGTGAACTTAAAATCTCTCTGCTTCACTGTCTCCTTGTAGCTGTGCACAACTCATCTACCCAGTCTATCGGACGCCTCCAGTCACTACCAGGCAGTGTGTCGGGCTCTGTACACCGAAACCAGGGAGCTACACACTTTCCTGGAGAAGATCAAGAGTGCCAAAGAGGTGGGTTCTTATCTTCTTATCATCGTGGTTGTGGGCTCATACAGCTCTTCTTCTTCTTCTTTTTCTTTTTCTCCAGACACACTCATTGCAGTTTAAGCCATCAGATGTGTTTTTGTCTTACTTTAAACTGTACTCCTCTCTAATGAAAGGTTACAGGAGGATTGCTGACCTTTACATAAAAGGTATAGTGAGGCGTCACTTTAGCACTGTCCTAACCCATCCCCCCACCCAGCCCTTAAATAACATAACTGTCACTTTCTGTGGATACCACAGTAACTGTTGGGAGGGGTCACCTTTGTACTGTGGAACTGGTCTGCATATCAGACGCACACTCCATACCCAATTATGAAACACACACACACACACACAGCTTATGTTAACCTCAGTGAAAATACTAGGTACATGAGGATTTAGACAAAAAAGGCAGTAAGTAATAGTTGTATGATTTCATCTTTTTTGTGTATGAAAGGTTCAGATGTCTGATGAGTCATCCTGCCTGTTAATAAGCCTTCCCTTCAGACAGGAAGCATGTAATAGGCATGGACATAGTGGAGACCCAGACACATGAAGACTGAAAACCGTGTTTCTGGTGTGACCGTGCAGAGGCAGTCAGCTGATACAGAAAGGCATGGTAATAACTATGGATAAAGAAGTGAATGGACACATCAGTGCTCAGCCTCTTTTACTCAAGCTATGACATAACACCCAAAAACCTCATACATGTTTTAGCCTCTTTATGCCAAAAAACAGGTTTGTGCATAAAACATCACACGGAGAAAAAAGGAGTAAAATAAGGTTTAAAAAAAGTAATCGTTGGTTTACAAATATCCCTTGAGAGTTTAAAAATTGAATAAATTATTTAATCAGCCATAACTGATGCATCTATCCAAAGTCCAAAGCAAATTAAAAGTTAAGTTAAAAAGTTAAGTAAGTACGTATGGATTTCAGTAATAGTTTCACAGTGCTTTGTTCACAGTTCATTTGCTTTAGTATTTTCCAACCTGGCACAAAATATGATGGAATAAAAAATACTATTTATATGTGCTGTTTTGTTATGAGCAGCTTTGACACAAACTGGCCAAGTGTATGTCACCAGTGTTGTATGTCCAAACAATGGGATGCAGCATGTGGATGGCAGGCCGTGTTCTCACACCCTGCTGGTTGACAGGTGGAAGTGGGCCACTGTAAAAAAAGAGTGACATTTGTTGTGCATGTCAGACATACAGTAGATGACAGCATCTGCATTCATGCTGACTCTCACTTTGCCAAAAACTTTGAGTTCAGCTTCTCAGAGCTGATATCCAGGGAGGCATAATCCACATGATCATGTATGAGGGTCCTGTTACAGGGAGAAGTGGGTCTGTGATGTCATTTGTTTCCAAACTGTCCACATGCTGCAAAGGATTAATGTTACTTTAGTGTATTATTGGTATGCTGTCTGTTAAGGGCCATGTGTTTGTATTCAGGAAAGGGGCTGGCAGGTAATTTTCAATTATTTTCCCCTCTGATGTGTGATTAGTCTGCAAAGTTAGAAAGCATTGTTATCATTGCTTTCTACTTGATGAAAAGGATTGAAAAGTAGCTTGGGAAAAATGAACAGGAGGTCATGACATAAAAATTCTGTTACGGATGCATTGTTGGCTCATTTTCAGTTCAAGTTAACTCAGAGACTGTTCCTCTACTCACAACGCCACATTTTGATGCTGGCTATCTTTTTTATTCTTCAGCCCATTCATTAAGATTAAGTGCAGCGGCCATTTTGGGCTTTGTTTCTCCTCAGGAACATTTTGGAGCTCAGCTGTTGGTTGGAATATTTCCCACGAGGAGTGATGTGTGTGTGTGTGTGTGTGTGTGTGTGTGTGTGTGTGTGTGTGTGTGTGTTCCACCTCAGGGTTCCTTCCTGCTATGCACTGCTGCTGCTGCCCTTTCAGTGTGTGTAATGCATCTGAATGAATAGAGGGGATTTGGTTGGTTACATAACTCTCTGTTAGGAGAGAGGACCTATTGAAGGCTGAGAAAGAAGCCTAATAACAAGGGAATCTGGGGTCTGCAGCCTGGAAATTAAATAAGTACTGTTTTTGCAAACTCTTACTGTTAATCTTGTTTATAGCACTTCTTGTAACACGTGTATGATTTATTTACATATTAATTCATGAAAAACATTTAAGACACAAATTTGAAATGCAAATGTGTCCAAATTCCTGTTAAATAAATTGCACCAGTGTACACCTGTATGTCAATGTCCAATACACTAACCCTGTTTAAATGATTTGGTTTGAAATTATTGATAATGTGTTTGAAGTGTAGCAAACACAATGATGAAATCCTAATGTTTCCTTTAGTATCTGAATATTAAAAGTTACTTGTACATGTGAACTTACTTTTCTGTCATCATCAACCCATGTGAAAGACTGAACTGCTGTGAAGCCTCATGGTGAACTGCAGGGTCAGTCAGTCCACTATGTATGTGTATGTGTGTCTGCATGTGATGGTGTGATTGCATTTTATGCCTGTATGATGAGTATGAGAAGGCTGTGTGTGTGTGTGACTCTGTTAATGTGAGTATATGAGTCAGTGCCCATGTTTATCTGAGTTTATTCTGCTCGTGTGTCTATATGTGTGTGTGTGTGTGTGTGTGTGTGTTTAAGTCACCCAGTGTGCTCCTATCAGCCCTGTCACCCCCACTTGCCACTCTGCATGGCAGAGCTGTGCCTACCCACAGAGGCATCTGTCTTTATCTGTCCACCACTACCAGCCATGGCTGCCAAAGAGTCGCTTTGTCTCTCCACAAAGACGCCTCCTGCTGCTGCTGGAGATTCACAGAAAAGCAGCTGAATCAGTGATGATTTGCAGAAACAACTCTTGGCTCCTGTTTGCTCATGGATAAGTGCTTCTTGTCGGTTGTTGGGAGCTAAAACAGATAACAAAGAGAGCAGAATTACTGATGAGATAAAATGAGGTTGTAGATGCAGTTGGTAATTGCCATTTTGTGCACACAGGGTCCACCGTACGTGTTTTAATTAAAATAATGCCCCCATCAAGTGCAAAGAACACTGCTTAATTAGACCTTTTGAAATGGAAATATGTGGCTTTGATGTGATTTCATGACACGCCGCTCATACCAATGAGATAATGGTATTGAAAAGCAACTGAACCCATCTCTCTTTATGCTCTTCACTGGCCAGATTACCAGTGTTAATTAGATGGGCTGTTATATGCCATTAAGCACTTGAGCATTACCTTGGGATGCTGAAGTGCTGTATGCTGTATGCATGCAGTGTTGTGATGCTGTATCCTGTTGTGTGTAATATTATTTAAATGTTACATTAAGCCTATCAGTCCAGTCGAGGCAGCTGCTGGCAGGATGATGGCTAATGTGATTTTCCCCAGTTAGCTTGAGGTCTTAATTCTCAGCATAAGCTGATAAACTGGCAGACTCCCGTTATTGTTTTGTCAAACTCTTCTTAGCTGTGACATGACGACTAAAGTCTCACCACTAATGTTAGCCTGAAGTAACATGTGTTCTGTCTGCCTACAGTTTTAAAAATGCTCACACACTTTTTGTTTGTTTTCTTTCTGCCATACACACCCACCCACTCACACACACACACACTGTTGAACTGGCCGGCAGAGGAATGCAGGTTAGTTCCTTGCTTCCCACAGACAGGCTGTCAGTCAGGCTATCAGTGTTTAACAACACAGTAATGGCCTTTTGTTGTGCAGGTTTGCAGGTTCACACAGGGGTCGGGATGGAGGAGCTGTGGTTATTGTTGACTATCTGATAATAAGGGATTGTCTCTGGTTCATCTTGTTCCTTTTCACTTACACTTTAAGTGAATTTGTGACAAGGTTTTCTTTTTTGAAGATATTGTTTCTCAAGAACACTCTATGCCGTCTGAGGAGCTGTAGTGCTTACTGTAACAACAAAGCAAGTTTGATTCTTGGTAAAGTAAATGTAAAAATGGTATTGGTTGGAATACTGCAATTGTTATACTGACATTCTTTCAATGTTAACATGCTAATGTTTGGTGGGTAATGTTTATGTTGATCACTAACTTGGTGTGTTAAAACTTTGACTTGCTGTGGGAGGGCAAGCCCACATTTAACAAATAACATCATTCAGGTGTTCCAGTAAGTCATGATAGTGTGACAGTTGGCCAGTGTGCACAATACCAGGCCTCTGAAACAAAAGCTGTTAAGCAGTAATATTAGTAATTAGTAAAAGTAGTAGCAGTAGAAGTATTATTATTACCAGTTAATTAGCCCTCCCATGCAAGAAAATAAATCAGACTGTTTGACTGTGAACAGCACTGTAAACAGATTCTGCAAATTCTCAGTCAATTTCAAATCTTCATCCATCCATCCATTTTCTATACCGCGGGGGAGCTGGAGCCTATCCCAGCTGACTACGGGTGAGAGGCGGGGTACACCCTGGACTGGTCGCCACTCAATCGCAGGGCCAACACACAAAGACAAACAACCACACACTCTCACACTCACACCTAGGGGCAATTTAGAGTAGCCAGTTAACCTAATGTGCATGTTTTTGGTATTGTGGGAGGAAGCCGGAGTACCTGGAGAAAACCCACGCAGGCACAGGGAGAACATGCAAACTCCACATAGAAGGGCCCAGACCGGGATTCGAACCTGGAATCCTCTTGCTATGAGGCGACAGTGCTAACCACTGCACCACCGTGCCGCCCTTCAAATCTTCATGATGGAAAAAAATGAATCTTTGACTATTTTGAATTATATGTAATACTAATGCAGCCAGTGGAAAACAGAGCATCTTTAAACATCCGTTTCTCAAGTAGACATCTATATGTTGTTGAGATGAAGTACACAAGTTCTCAGAATTTTATCTTCATAACTGGATTTTTGACACTAGTTTCAAATCTCCCTTTACATGCAACCCTGGCTGCATGTAAAGATGGTCATAGTCACAGTATAATATCAGAGTGTAAAATCGTATGTATTTTCCCACTGGGTATGTGACTCAGTAAAATCATGACTTGTCATTGGTGTCAGAAGTTGTTAATTTGAACCCTACATGATGTGGAATTAACACCTTTTACCTACTCGGACATTGTGCTACAAATCGACTCCCCTAAGACGTTTCCCTGTTCTTATACACCTGATTCAAATGATGAGCTCCTCATCAAGCTCTGCAGAAGCCTGATAACAACCCTTTCATATAAATCAGATGTGTTGAAGTAGGAAAACATCTAAAACATGTCCAGCACTGACAAACACTGGATTAGAGACACACAATTTGAAAAAGAATGTTTAATTTCACAAGTGTAAAATGATTATGGTCTGTATCATTGATTGTCCTGCTGATGGACCTTCATGTCTTTGTGAAGCCACCTCATAACTCCAGCCTGCCCAACACACTTCTCTGGGTATCTCTTTATGATCCTGATGTGCCATCAATGGTAAAGGTTGTGAGTTAAAAATCCAGGTGCAGATTGAATATCTTATGTCAGCTCACCCTGTGTGAATTACAGATGTGACTTCAAAGTTTAATGATCATTTTGATCTAGACAGTTCTGCCAATGGACCCACCCCCCCTTTTCCTCTTACACCAAGGTAATATTGGGACAGGCTAAACTGGAGGAACAGTTATGCCTTTGGTGGCCTACATGTAGTGTACTGGGTCTTCGTCTTTCTCTTTTAAGCCTCTTTATTTCCAGATACTTTCTTTTCTGGTGTCTCCTCTTATATTCAAACTGTCTCTCCTTCTTTCCGCCAGAACCTCCGTAAGATGGAGGAAGAGTCATCAGAAGAGCCTGGCCGAGACCTGAATGAGCTACAGAATGCTGACTGGGTAGGCAACCAGACTCCTGACCCCTCACCTGTAACCTCAGCTGATCATTTCTCCTGATGAAAGTCAAAGTCACCTGAAGTACAGGGAGGGAAAAAAATCACACTCCATTCTGGCTTCATATCAAAGATTTTCCATAACTGCATGTTCACATTAAGAAATCTTTACGAATGCGTGTTACACTCTAAATAAGCAGTGATTAAAGAACTTCTCAGGAACCATGTTGAAATGGATGAAACCACTCCTTTTATTCTGTGCACAAAGAGAGGTCAAACCACAGATGATTGCTCTTGTCCAAATAAATTCATATTCAGACGGTCATGGTATTTTCTACTTCCCCTTTCCCATGCTGCCCTTTGTTTCCCCCGTCAGGCTCGATTCTGGGTTCAGGTGATGAGGGACCTGCGTGAAGGAGTCAAGCTGAAGAAGGTGCAGGAGCGTCAGTACAACCCTCTGCCTATCGAGTACCAGCTCACCCCCTATGAGATGCTCATGGACGACATCAGGTCCAAACGCTACAAACTGCGCAAAGTCATGGTCAGTGTAAAATCTGGACCACATGTGCACACTAATGCCACATGTTTGCCCCCTGCTTGCTGTACATCTGATGTACCATTGTTCTAATCCCGTGGGAAAGAGCTCGGAAAAGCTTGTAACACTGTTGCATAATAATTGTCGACTGGGAAGATGCTCGTTTGGATACCACTACTTGACTTTCATTCATTTGGTGCTATGAAGGATATACAGGCATTTTACTTTGGCACTTTTGAGGTTGCCATTTTCCACCTCAAGTCACCAGTCACGTTTAACAAAACATCATAGAAAATAATGCCAGCACAGAGGCTGTTTTGGATTAATTCTAAATGTTCATATAACATATATAACGTAAGCATTACAGAGAGTATTAGGAAAACAATGAAATGGTTTATTAGATAATTGTTTGACAGAAAATTTATGGTAGACAGTTCAACTTCCTGCTCTTTTTTGTACCCCAGTGTGTAATTTTGATATGAGCTCATTAAAATTTTGATGTCATGCACTCCAGTTCATGAAAAGCACTCACTGGTCCTGTTGTTTCAGGTAAATGGAGACATCCCACCCAGGTTAAAGAAGAGTGCTCATGAAGTCATTCTGGAGTTCATTAGGTCCAGACCACCTCTCAATCCTGTAAGTATGCCTCGAGACCATGGACTTAAATGTCACAACTGTTGTGTGTGCAATCTGTGAAAACCTACTTTTGTTAGAACACACCAGGGAACTTTGTTCAAATGAGACTATCAGTAAATACTGAGGTAGCTACTTAGGTTAGTGACACTGTAAACAACTCGGTTTAACTAGGTGTAAGTTGTTCAACCAAAGGATGAATTGTCCCATTCTTTCCTTTGAGCACATTTTAGAAGCTCAAAGAGGCAAAATTGTCCAGCAACAGATGCACCTTCCTAATTCTAGTTTCACTGTGCTGTGAATTCAGTGAAATGCTGTGTTCATCAGTTCCCTGTTGATATGAATCTTATTGCCTGTCGAGCAAGCACTGTTTTGGCAGAGCACTCAGTTCTATGTAATGAGGTGCACCATAAGTTGCAGGGGATATGAGGAGGCAATGAACGGATGATAACTCTGATTATTTATGTCAGTTATTGTGCTCCATGATACTTTACTCTCTGTCTGTATTTAACCCATCATCAACCTGTGTTAGGTGTCAGCCCGGAAGCTGAAGCCACAGACTCAGCCTCCTCCGACACTGCATGAGCGCATCCTGGAGGAAATCAAAGCAGAGAGGAAACTTCGACCAGTGTCGCCTGGGGAAGTCCGCAGGGGAAGGCTGGGTAAGGAAACTTCTCTGCCCCCGCTCTTGTTATCTGTATGCTTTTCCTGCACACACACATGCATAATCTTGTGCACATGAAAAACATACTTCAGTTTTTTAAGCTGGAGTATGGAGCTGATGCTTACACCTGCTGGACATCATGTGCACATCAACTAAATTAAGTTTAGAAATGTCTGGTAGCTTCATTATTTTGATGTGTTAGTTCCTTTTACACTTTACTACACTATTATTTGCGCCTCTGCTCTTTGCTGTTATAGCCAATGCTGCTTAACTTTTCACATTTGCACTGCAACTAATGCATATTGTTGTTTTGTTGTACTACATTACAGTATAGCAGAAGTTGTAAATGAATTATAATGCTAAGTGCCTGCAATTCCATTAACACTAACAACTCTCAAACCACTACTGTTTCTCAGTGTCAGTAATCTCTCACCACTGGCTGTGGATTATTTGAAATCCCATTAGGAAAGTGGTTATACTTCAGCGATCTAAAACTAGACAATAAGCATGTTATACCCCTGCGTTTCTTGTCAGATACAAGCAGATTGCAATCTTCATTGTAATACAGTCAGTCTTGCTTTAATTTAACTCCTAATCTCAAGCAATAACTGTCCCATGCCATGACTGTTTCTCGTTGCAGTAATTCGGCCACTTAGCATGTCTTTCAGTTTTGATGCGTCAGGTAAAGTCGATCCTTACCTGACTTTTTTTTTTTTTTAATCTCTATGTTTATGTGCCCTCCTTGTTGTGGCTGTTCATCTGCTGTCCCAGCCTGCACATATCAAACACACACATCAAACATCAGCACTCTGCGCACACATTTCATGTCATGCTTCAGTGGCTGATGATGGTTGGCTGTGGTCTGTGGTGGTGAACACATGATGATGTGAGACACTGGTCAGTAAGAGGACACCGATGAGAGCAAACTGATGAGTGATGAGTGACACACAGGATTTTTAATCACAGTACAACAGGGTACGATCGGTTCATTGCATTTATCATTTGTTTTATTAATAACAATTATTTTCCTTTTTTTTGTAAGATGACAGAAATTGAACTGTATTTATGCAGGAATCATATCACACTTACATATACTCCTACACATGTCACTTTTTTTCCTTCCATTCGAATCTTCCTCCTCTACTTCTTTCTTTTACAGTGTGAATCCCAACTTCCTATTAGCCTCTGGCTGAATGGAACAGAACACTTTGCCTCACACTGGCTCTGGGATATTTAAAGGGCTTTGCTGCTCCTGGTGCAGTGTATGCCAGTGTTTAGATGCTGAAATATAGGCCAAGCGATTTAAATAATTTAACCTTATCCATCCATTTGATGTAAAATGTCATTGTTTCTTCTTCTTTAAGGTTGTATTACTGCTGAGTACAGCTTATATGAAGAATAAGAATTAATTGTAGAATTATGAGGGAAAAGTTGGTGTGACATTGTGTCTCACTTCACTTCAAATTACTTTTTTTGGAGGACATAATCTGATGTTATAATCCTACTAAATGAGTTGTATCAGCACCTCCCTCCCTGTACAGCTCGTACAATCTGTCTTATCTGCAACTCATGTAAAGCAAATGGGCAGAATTATGTCAGCACTGAAAAGTGCTGCTGATCTCTAAACACTTAGGAAAAGTCTCACCTTTGCTAAGTGCATCATTTGTTAAATATACTATTGCAATGTCAGTCTGAAGTAGATGTACATGCAGCCAGCCATCTCATCAAGGAGTGAAAAGAGTTCCTGCCACCTTGTGCCTTCATGAATGATTGACTCATACAAAAGAGACTTTTATTTACCTTAGTGACTTTGCAGAATTTAATCAGAATGTGGATGGATGTTCTCTCAGTAGTGGCATGTGTTTAGCCTTAAATGCATATGCCCGACTTGATGAAATGGTTTTGATTGAGGGACAAGGAAATACTGCTGAGTCAGGCGAATGAGAATAATGCTGTGTTCCACTTCCCTCCTACTGAAGCGAGTGTCTCTCATCACACCACAGGCTTTATCACCTCACGCTTTCTCATTCATGATGTCTGATAATCTCTGTGTGTGTGTGTAAGTACTGCCCTCTATAATGGATCATTCTCATTTGAAGTTTGATTCTAACTTCACTATATTTCAGGGGGAGTATAGCAGTAAATCACCTGACACTTTAATGAACAGGGTTTTAATCAGGAAAAAGAAAATACTGCTTCAAGGGGAAATCCATTTCACAGTATTAAACACCATTACACTCTTACTGATAAATTATGCAATTTTATTTTGTTTGGTGTTTTTTATTTATTATTCTAACCAGCACAGTGGAGCTGCACAATTTCTGATATCGCTCCACATTTTAGAAAACATGCTTATTTGGTTCACTGGTGAGAGTTAGACAAGAAGACTGATGTCACTTTCATATTTACTGTGCAGTAAATATTAAGGTAGAGCCACATGGTTAGCTTAGCTTAGCATAAAGACTAGAAGTAGGGCAAAACAACGAGCATGGCTCCATTCAAACTTACACAAACAAACTAAAAGATTAAGTCATGGTTTTGCAGGAAGTTGCATAACTATTTCTTGGCCAGGTGCAGTGACCTTCTGCAGCTGCAAGAGAAGTTAGCTGTTTTCAGAAAAATAGTTACAACACTACAATGTGTTATTTCTGTGTTTCTTTTTCTGTACTGATTAAACAAAATGATACAAGTTTATTAATGAGCGTCAGCCTGGGATCTGATTTTTTTAACACTGGACAGAGCCAGGCTAACTGCTTCCTTCTGCTTCCAGTCAAGCTAAGCTAATCACCCTCTGGCTCTAGCTTCATGCAATGCACAGACAAGGAAGTGGTGCTTATCTAATTTTTCACAAGAATGCAAATACTATAATTTCCTCAAATTTTGAATTGCACTTCCAAAAACAAGAAAAAGTTTCAGGTAAAACCTCAATACTAAACATCCTATAGGTTTTGTTGTCAGTGTTTTTTAAATAAAAGAAGTGGTGTTATCTTGTGTTGCACGCTCAACAGTAGCTTCATAGAGCAAAATGATAGGATGTGTTGACACACAGGACACGCATCTACATCTCAGCTTTAAAGGTATTTATATGCAGCCACCTTTGACTGACGCCTTGGCATCAGTTAAAAAGCATTATGAACACATAGAAAAAATGAGGGAGGGGTGGTGGCACTTTAACAATAATCCATTGACTCACCAAATGGTGGGATATTCTTATAGCTGTCCTAATGAAGGAGGTGTCCTCTTTTAGGTTTTGGCAAAACTCGCAGTATGCCACAGGATTTGTTCCGTACTGGACTAGGTAAAGTATGAGCCACTGTGGCTTGGATGGCCTTGTGTGCCCTTAACCTAATGGCCTTGTCTGTCTGCCTCCCTGGCTGTTAACTAATATCTCCTCTCTTTGAATATTTGAATACTGAAGCCTAGCAAAGACACAGGTACAATTGTGGCTGGTTTGTTTGTATTTACAAAAGTCTAATGGCTTGTTTTGTAGTCTCTCAGTAATCTGTGTTGTGGACAGACAATTAGTTGTAGTGCAGAAGAAGATGCCAGAGCTCATACTTTTACCACAAAGGCTGAAAGGGAGAGGCTTTAGATCCCATCAGCTGCAGCTCTTTATCTGTGTTTAGCAGCATTCCTCTGTCTCCCTTTCCCTGCCTTCTTGTAAAACCTTTTGTCAACCGTTTTCTGGTAACCACGGCTAGATTCAGGGCAGCTTAGTATGTGGTTGGTTATCATGGATTGTTTTTCTATTTTGGGGCATAAGTCCTCTCTTAGTGTGGAATGACCTCGGCCTCTATTTCAAGGATTCAGCTCCCCCAAAAAATGTGCCATGCAGGACAGAGAATCCCATTTTAAGAGCTAAGAGGTTAAATATTTCATGAAAGAGGCATCCATGCTCTGTGCGTAACACCAGCCTGCTCCTTTGCCTCCCCTCAGACCAACTGAAATCACCCTTCCTGATCACCATTTATCTTGGGATGGATCTCAATCTTCAGTCCTCTGTATAGATTCATTACATCAATTCATCTTAACTTCCCTTAAGACTCACTGATTTAAAGAAAAAAACAAAACAAACAAAAGAACAAAACAATCAAACTAGTCAAAATAGATACACACGAGTAACACAGGATGTAAGGAATCATATGAGGAAGTGTTTTGAGATTCATCTCAAGGGTTTCTCCTCTGGTTCTCTGAATGATACTCTCTTGTGTGTGGCTCTGTGCAGATGAGTTTAGTCCGTACATGGGCAGGAGGACATCCAGCTCTCTGTCTCTGGCCAATGGATCAGCGTCTCCCAGGGTAGAACCCGCTGGTTCTCAGTCTGCTCCTCAGAGGAAGAGGCTCCTGAAGGCTCCCAGCCTCGCAGAGCTGGACAGCTCAGACTCTGATGTCAGTATGAGCTTGTGTGTTTGGGGTGGATCTTTAGAAACCTGCCATGCACAGAGCAAATTATTATTAAAGTCCTTGCATATACCCTTCATTCAGGATGAGATTGTTGGGCACAGATCAGCCAGCAGCTCCAGTGTGGCTACATCTTTCATGGATGATACATCCCCGGAGTCTGCACTTGGGAAGAAAAGTGAGTTAGGAATTATTTTTACATCCCTGTCACAGATCAGTTGCAACCTTTACTAAACCATACAATGTGTTTTCCTGAGATTTTTCTGGTCAGACATTTTTGAGGCTTGATTTAACCTGTTACTGAAATCTTTCCAGTTAAACTGTCTCGTTTTCTCTTGTTTACCCCTCTTTCCTCTATGAACCCCAGCTCCACACATGTTCCTGCCCATTTCCTCTACACCACAGCCAGAGAGACGTCAGACACCCCAGAGGAGACACTCCATCGAGAAGGAAACCCCGACCAATGTCCGACAGTTTCAGCCACCCTCCAAACAGAGCTCCAAGTCTCTGGTGAGTCAGACATCTTTTCACATACTGTCCATCCTCATTAGATAAAATGCACTCAATGAAAGGGGGCAGGATAAGTAATTCTTTTGGTTTTAGTTTTTCAAACTGTTTTGCAGTAACTTTTGATAACAAATAATGTGACAATATCAGAGCCTGTTACTGTGGGCTGTCTGAGGACTGCGTAGTCTGACCAATCCTTAACTCAGCCCCACACATCCTGTCCAGTGGCCAGTAACTTAATAAGGAAGGCAAAAAAAGATGGACAAGTGGACAGTCGGGGAGGGAAGACGAGCATTAGGATACTCAGGGAGAAGCGAATGAGAAGGGATGAAATAAAACACTCACTGTCATCTCAGTTATCCTTTTATTTGTGTGACGTGTGTCTTCCTGGATTTCTTCCCTCTCCTTTTCTATCACTAAATCCACATTGTATGCTCACATTGTCTCCTGGTGTGACTTCATCAAACTGCAGGATGGGGTGATAGCTTCATATCGTCCCTGGATCCCCCTCCTCCTCCTCCACCCTTTGTGGAGCTCCCACCCTATCGAGGCATTTGTGTTGGGCTTGATGAAGGCAGTTTTTGGTCTGTGCAGGGGCATTTACATCAGAGGAAAAGAGTCAGCCAAGGTTTGCCAGTCTCCCTCAGTCTGTCCTGGCATAATAACTGTAGCTGCCCACCCTCGCCTAATGCTCCTTGCTTCCTTAGAGAACATTCACCTATAGAGCAGGCTATATCATTTATTCGGTAATCATTCACCTCATTGCATTAGATCATATTTTAACACTCAAACACAAGTAGGTAGCTGCAGCTAAGATTCATTTAAATCTGCTCGAGTGTTAAACAAATCATTTGTTTGCTAGTGGTGGGGTCCATGTGCAATAAAACGTGTGATTTTGACATCATCTTTATTTGTGGGACTGTAAATGTAAAATACTGAAGATTTTGAAAAGCTGAAATTGTCTGATGCTTCCTGCCCTCCTTGCCTCTCGTTCAGTTAGAACGCAATCTGTTCTGTCTGTAGTCATGAGATCAGCAAGAATTACAATGCACTTATGTGCTACAGCATTCAGTTGTGTATGTTAAAAAGGGTTTCAGCAGGATGCCGTTGCTAGGAAAGTTGAAAAAAATTGCCATTTTAAAGATATAATCAAACATGTAATCATAATCACAATGTGATCTTATTATAGTTGCCTTCATGTTTTAATCAACGTTACATTTTCCTCATTACCTGTAATCTTTTAGAAATCTCAAATGTCAATACTGGTATTTGTGTCAAACATTCAATATCATTCTGGCTGCTCTGTCGTCTTCTTCTTCTTCTTCATTCCCGGCTGTTATTACATTCCTTAAAATTAAGTGTTTTGTCATCAGAATTTTCATAAACAACATCTAATTAACACGTACATTAAACCAAAATTTCTCAGAAACTGTGTTGTATATTGTTCACATCAACACATAACCAAGACACGATGCTTCCCACAGTCAGGTCATTAGATGAAACAAATTCTACACAATTCCGGCTTCAGTGTGTTAACTGGTCAGTAAAAATAATTTGTTACCCATTTCTATATTAGAGTAAATAACAATGTTTGAACAGTATTTCTGTCAGGATGTTTACCCTGAAAAATAACTATAATATAATGACAAAATAGCATATACTCTCTCAGATCAATGCACAATCAATCTCACTGAATCGGACTCAATGTACAGGGATGAACACCATTAGAAAAAAAATGTGAAATGATGGGAAAACACAACTTTTAAAGACAATCCTGGTTGTTTCCTTCAATAAACAATGAGAACATTTTTAGGGCCCAAATGTAGTCTGGACCTAAATGGGCTGCTCTGAAAGGGGCAGAGGGATGGCTGCTTGTGTCCTGAATGATAAACACTGAGCCCTGTGTCCTGGATCTGCTGCTGTCAGAGTCACTTACTGTTATGCGCATGTCTGTACATATGTGTGTGTGTGTGTGTGTGTGTGTGTTGCAGGAGGAGTTCTGTTTCCCTGTGGAGTGCCTGTCTCTTACGGTGGAGGAGGTGATGCACATCAGACAGGTGCTGGTGAAGGCAGAGCTGGAGAAGTTCCAGCAGTACAAAGACATCTACAACGCTATGAAGAAGGGAAAGGTATCTTCTTTTGTGTCACATGTTGCACAACTTGATGTTGTGAGACATTGAGACATTAAGATTGAAATTGAATCAAATAATTTAATGTTTGCTATAATTTCTTTTTCTTCTAACATCATTTTCATCTTATTGCAGCTTTGCTTCTGTTGTCGAACTAAAAGGTTCTCCTTTTTCACCTGGTCCTACGTCTGCCAGTTTTGCAAAAAGTAAAAAACCTTATGTGATTATCTTTGTCTATTACATTTTGAAAACAAATGAAAGCAAATCAGAAGTGTTTTCATACATCGCTCTCTCTATTTCCCCTCTCTTTTGTCTTTGCAGGCCTGTGTGTTCACAGTGCTGCAAAAAGGTAAGTCAAATGCAATAAATCAATCAGCTGCTTGTGCCATAGATTACAGATGGAAGCACATGAGTTCTGGTCAGTCAGCTGACATTTATGTGGTGCTGAAGACATCAACGACATCCTTCCTGTTTTGTATGATTATGATGTTTCAAGTAGTGAGGACTGAGTGATGAATGAGAGGTGGGCAGGCGATGATCAGTGGACTCTTCACGTTTCAATAGAGGATGCATCCTCAAGAATTAAGACAGTTTGAGTTTTCATACTGATGGCCTACGATTTCAAAAGGACAGAGGTAGTGACTGGAGTTTCTCAGCAACAGCCTTTATTGGAATGTTTTTGTTTTTTTTAAGAGAGCAAAAGTTGAGTGCAGTGTGTGACCAGGGGTGGCTGGGTACAGCCAGGGGGCAAAGCTGAAGATGTGACGATTTCCCCATTGGGTATGCACTAAGCAGGCATGCTTAGATGAAAGTCTTGGTATCCAACTTTATCATGGGCCACCAGAAATGTCTTGCTGGCAGAACAACAGGCACCACCGAACTCACCAAAGGACCCAGGAATGCCTAGAATCAGGACCAACAAATGAGGCTCATTACCTGGGGTTGTTGGCCATCCTTGATTACTGATTTTTCAAGTTGCTGCTTCTACCACACATGAAGGAAGTTTGTTGTCAGGGCTATATGAAACAGTGGAGCAACAGTGACATCTGTAGGGGGTAGGGCAGACTACAGGAAATCCTCCCTGCGGACCAGTTAGTGTGTCAGTTATATACAGTAGTTTTGGTCATGTTTACACCAGAAACAAGGGAGTAGAATGAGGGAATTAAATTACTCTAGATATACATGTGAAGGTTACGGGAGATAACCATGCACAGCCGAGTGGTGCAGTATGTAACACCGGCAAGAAATCATCTATCCAGAGTGTGTCTAGTGATGGAGGTTTCAAAGGTGACCAGGAAACACAAGGAAAATGAAAACAGTAGAAACATTAAGAATAGGGACGAACCTGAAGCCTCAGCCAAGACCATGAAGTGAAGTGAAGACATGAAGGTTAATAAAATGTAGGCCTATAATTGCTCTCAGTATTGTTTTTTAGTAATCGTTCTGCTTCTTCTTATTAACATTCATGCCTTCCATCCCTAAAAGATGCGGCTGCCATCCAAGCCTTACTCTAGCTTGCCCATCTACTCCATTGGCTCGACAAACACTCTCCCCAGGGAGAGGGTAAGTGCTATGGCTGCTGTAGGACAAGCACTCTCTGTGGCTGGAGGAGCAGTGGGAGGAGCCACAGCACCCCCCGCTTTGAAAGGACCAACAACAGGAGCAACTAAAGGAGCTGGAAAAGCCTCAGGAGCAGCAACTGCTGCTAAGTCTGAGAAATCTTCCAGTAGCCCACAACGCCACGGCATTCACAAGACCATGTCCAAGTAAGAGCTGTGAACACAATTTTTCAGACAAAAGTACATGTCATGTACACTTATGGTATTAGTCGAGCAAAAAAAAAAAATGCATGAACAAGACAAGACATACAAAAGCTGAAAACACATTTGGTCATGAACACAAAATTAATTAAAAAGGTGAATCAATCATAGTCGTTGTTGCTTGAGTGCCATCTGTCCACCTCATAGTACACTGTCACTGTGACATCTAGTGGCTCAAAAGCGCTATGAACAGTGCCAGTAATGGACACACTGAGGAGTGAAATCTTTACTTATCCAAAAACATACTGAGTTGAGTTACCTAAGACAACAATTCCTGGATAGTTTGGACAGTTAGTCACAGGAAACCAAAATGTAATCCAAGCAATAATAAAGCGTTTTCTGATCTTGTCAACACGAAGCTGTCTTCTTGTTTCTGTTCCATGTAGGTTTTCCAAGCACGGCTCTTTGAAATCCCACGAAGAACTGGAGCTTCCCCCAGAACTGACAGAGGACTGGGCCACCATGGAGGTGTGTGTGGACTGCAAGAAGTTCATCACTGACATTATTGCGTCCAGCAAGCACAGCCTGTCACTGGCCACCAAGAGAGCTCGCCTAAAACGCAAGACTCAGTCCTTCTACTTGTCCTCCCCTAAAGGAAGGGAGGAGTACCGGCCCTCTGAACGAACAATCAAGGAGATCTAAAGCTCTTCATCTCTCTCTCTCTTTGGCTGCTTCCAACTGCAATGGCACAATTATAAAGACTGAACACTGGATATTATCTTACTGTACATGTGTACTTCAGTCAGATAAAGCCATTAGAATGGCTGATATGAACTTCAGTGTAGGTGCTGTTGCTCTCTCCTGATCATTGTGTACAGATTGTTCAGACAACAACCTCCTGTAGAGTTGCCGATGTTTTTTTTTTGTTTTTTTTATCATATCATAGATGATCCTTTATTCTCCGGCCGCAGTGTTTAAGAAAACAGATAAGAACTGCTGTGATGGCCAGTGGCAATGCCTCGAAGTGGAATGACGCCCCTCTCCTCTGATGGCACAACAGCATCGTCCAACCCAACTCACACTCAAATCAATAAGCACAAGAATGATTGATGTGTGTTTGACCTCCTCAGGCACTGACACTGCAGAAGACACAAGTCCTGCAGAGAGACTGTGCTGTAAACCGAGAGTGACACTCAAGGAAATATGGAATATTAAACTGTACATTTTGTATGAGTTTCAACTGAGTTTTTTACATGTGTGCACAGTAAATGATTGTTCAATGAAAAGTCACCCTTTGTTTTTAATCAGCAAAATAATTTGCTGATGATGCTCAGTGAAACTGTCCCCACTTCCGTCTTCTCTAAGGATACTTGAAAGCACGGTTCTGCTTTTATTGAGAAGGCATGTCAGTTTTTACGTCACATTTAGGTTACATCTTCTGTTCTTACGCAGATTTCGTGCCAAATAATAACCACATTCTAATCTGTATGTCATGTCAAGAAAAGTCTTGTAGCATAAGTGATCCCTGCTCATTAAAACACGGTTTTAAATCTAAATATCAAGCATTTAGAGTGTAACAATCAGCTGAGCTGCTTTATCAGTACTGGGTGATTATGATTGGATAAACAGTGGTTGATTATAGTATTGTACTCCCATACACTAAGAGGACTTACAAGAGACAGAAGAAGAGTGGTCTAATTGAAGCTGCAAATACTTTTTATGGTCTTCATACGGATCAAGCTCAAAAAATGTGATAGCAACAAAAATACATAAATCTTTCAACCAAAACCATTCTAACTTTGACAGAAAATGTCAAAGTTAGTTGCTGGACTGAATCCCTTATAGTGACAAGCTATAAACAAACATGTTAGAGCCTTTAAGCACATTTCTTAATCATACATTCACGCTGCATAGTCATCTGCAACCTGTGTTTAAGATTACTCAGATGTGCACTCAGACAGGCATACAAACATTATTACCTGCAGTACCATGTGTAAGGTTTTCAAATTTGCCTTTTAATAATTTACAGGAAATATTTACATATTTTTACATTTTGAAATACCTTTAAATTAATGCGTTGTTAAATATATAGCAGATTTTAAATCCTTCACTTTTCTTTACATTAAGTTGCTGACTTGTCTGTGTATTGTGTGAAGATTAGTCATAATAAAATGCCTCATGTTCATGTTTTTGTACAGATATGTACTTTATGAAATCAAGTTCACTGTACAGGCAAGAAGAAAACATACTGTCTTACCATTGAGGACATGCTTAATTAATGCCTTTTTTATTTCCATCCATCATCCAGCGCCTCACTAGCAGGAAAAAGCACCTGACTTGTGGCCTGGATGTCTATTTGTTTCTTCACCACATTCCTCATCTTCTTCCTTAAGATGTGTCTGCCTTAAGAATTGCCTTTTATGATCACACTCATATGTTGAACAGTCATCTACTGTTACAGTAACTGTACATACTTTGTTTCTAATGGTTTGTTTGTAGATCAGCTGTGTTGCCTCAATGGTATCTTGACAGTGAGACTACTGTGGATCTGCATCTCTGAGAAAGAAACTATCCCCATAGTACAGTGTGTTCACAGGGAGTGGGAAGTCCACACAAGAATCCTCACAGTGTGACAGCATCATGCATGTACTACGGTATAGCTTGTACCCTCAGTCTGTATTACCTTTAAACTGTAACTCCCTGCAGAGAGTGCAACAAATGATGACTACAATAATAAACTGTAATGCAATACCTGATCAAAGTATCTGTATATTCTTTGTCTTACCACTAATCTCTCAACTTGATTCAACTTGAAACTTAATTTTGACACAGTAGTTAATGCTTGGGTGTAATCCAGGAGAGGAAGATAATCAGGCGTTACCAGCTCCTCCGTGTAGCAGTGTTTGCCTCCATGGGTTTGGTGATCTCTAGGAGAGGAAGTACCCAGCAAGATGTCACAATCAAGTCACAAGGCCAGTAGAGAGACAATGAAGCGGCCAAAACTTTCTTCAGAGCCAAGCACATGGTTGGGACCTTAGGAAGTCGTTCAGAACACAGTTAGTAGGCATGGTGACGTGCTCAAACCTTGAATGGCCTCTGCACACTAGTCAGTGGGTCATATTTATAGAACTGGGGAAAAACCCAGAATGAAAGGAAGCTGAAGGCAGTTGAGATGATTACCTGACATAGCAGACAGATGCAGTTGTGTGGATGGCTTGGCTGAGTGGACCGTCATCTTAGGCTCTGGCCTCCGTAGGCTTTTTCAGTGCCATAAATAATGAATAAAAAAATGACTGTAAGAGCTAGAGCCACTTTTGCTTCTGTATAGCAGAGCTATCAAAACCCTTCTTCAGGTTGGCAGAAAACATCCAGACATACAGCAGGTGATTGCTCCTTACAGTCTACGGTGGCCTAGTCCAAAGTTCTTCTAGTTTGTCTTCTTCCGTTTTCCTTTGCATTATACCTGAAACAATACCACTGTATAACTAACACCATTACAAACATGTTTTATAACAATATTGATATCAAATCCATAGTGATCACAAAATCAAACCCAGTCTTGTTATAATAATGACCAGAATTTATGAAAATATTAGGAAGTGATATCATAAAAGTCCTTATTGATGACAGCATTACGTCAGTGTGCCCCTGCTGTTCAGTAATGTCAGTTGCAGAGATGTGTCCAGAAAGGGGTTTGACCCCAGAAAATGCTGTTCTGATATGTGTTTGCGTCTGTGCCACCCCTGTATAAGACACCAGCCAAAGTCACCAAAGTCAGAGAAAAAAGTTTTGACAAGGAGGGATGCCCTGAAGGATAAATGGTTAGTCAGGTAAACGAGAGACTCCCCGCAAAGCAATCAGTTTCGACCACATGAATCAAATATTTCCCACTGCACATTGTCAGGTTAAGGGAAATATCACGCTGCAGAAATACAAATGCTGGCAAAGCACTCCACAGGCTGTAGGTCCTCCAGGAAGTGCTGATTCGGGCACGATTTATGCTGTGTGTTAAACACTCTTATATATTATGTAAAAGAACCTAGAGACAATTTGGATTGTAAAAGGTGCTATATAAATAAAACTGAATTGAACTGAATTATATACGCTTTTTTTGCTGATGGGCGGAGGTTGCGATTGCTGTTCCTCTTACTGAGTCCCGGACTCTTCACATCCTTTATCGTAACAGTAACAGAGAGCTTACCTGACTCTGGTCTCTGACGTTAGTTTCCATTTACTGCCATACTGTGCACAGCTAATAACTTTTATCATTAAAGATTGTTCAGTCGCCATCTTTGGAGTGTACTTTGACTATTTTTCACTAGTTAAATAGATATGAACACATTGTCTGTTACCTGTACCCCTCAAGTTTTCTGCATAGTCTCTTTCTTTTAAGGAAGATACATTTATTTCTGTTGCGTCAGATGAGGTAGAAAACTAGGGTGCTCTTCTGAATATGTCAAAATAATAATAATAGTAATAATAATAATAATGGAGTAAATAAAAAAATAAATTATTTCAATCTACTGCCCTTTTCATAAAGTTATGTGATAAAAGATACCCCGGTGTGTTACCATAGTTACGCGTAAACTTTCACACTTCCTGCTAGGAATAACTAGCTCTGTTGTCTTTGTCGTTGTCATTTACCCGAAATTAACGGTTACTGCAAGAACTGAAGTAAGTGTTTTTATCTGGGCATCGTTTTTCCCACAGAATGAAAAGCTAGTTAGCACCGTGCTACACCAAGCGCCATTGTTTACGTCTCTTAGTTTGACGTTAGCTGTTTGTCAGTGAAAGTAGGCCTACATTCCTGCTTTCATAACAGCTCTTGTTTATAATATTTTGGTAAATCTTAAGTATTCATGAGAAAATTCACATTAACATTTGGGATAGCAAGCACAGTATGTCTAATAGCGTTAATTTTGAAATACATGCATTGACTACATATAAACCAGCATTCCAACAAAAACTCTCTACAGAATGTCTTTATCCCGGATTCAAAGTCTCCGGCTGGCAGCTGTGCTAGAAGACTGTTCAGACCAGCTGGACATACTGGAACATACACTGATAGTGCAGATCAGCAGAGAGCGAGGACCTGCAGCAGCACAGGTAAACTTTACTGTGTTTATCACCTGTTCACAGTCCAAAGCAACTGGACACACAGCTGTCTGCTGCTTTGACCTGGTGATAGTAAGATACTAGGTTATCTTTATTGTCCTGACCTTAGTGGACAAATATTTTGACTAAAACTATGTATTACTGTGACTATGTGTCTAGGAGAAGGCCAGGCTGACCAAGCTGAGAGAAGACTGGTGAGTCATAGCGACATGTGGAAATGGAGAAAAAAACATTAGATTTTATCCTGATTACATTTGTCTCTCTGTCTCTCTGCAGTCACTACATCTCACATCAGGTATCCATGCTACATTTGGAGCTGGAGGAGAAGCAGAGTTTCAGTTCTTTGCAGCAGGTGGTGGAGGACGAGGAACAGAAGAAGAAGGCTGAGAAAATGAGAAGGTTCATTGGTGCATCATTTGGAAACAATACTAGTAACTCTAATTTTAATTGTTAGAGAAAAATGTGACTACAAAAGAAGACATTGTAAACATAATGTGGTATGAGTGTTATGAACAGAGGAGTGTTACACTAGTGAAGAATGTCTTCTATAAGTAATGTAAGTGTCTCTTCACTCAGAGAGGCAACGAGAGAGCTGGAGCAGAGAAAACAAAATGTACAGAGGCAACAAGAGGAGTTCAAACAGAAAACTGAGAAACTGCAGGTGAGAAAAGTACAAAAATTACAACTGTCTGCTTGGCTTTTAGGGTGTTCATATGGGTGAACTAACCTTTCATTTGAGAACAAACTCAAACATGTTAATTTGAAGGTTGATGATTTCAATACTTAAGATGCTGAAATACTCTGCCCCCTCAGGACATGGATGAGCTTGTCAAAGACATTATGCATCAGCTTAATGAGCAGTCATCAAAGATTGTCAGCAAGAAGAGGATTCTGGAGAAAAACATTGAGCTTCAGCTCCTGCAAACACAAGAAGAGAGCAGACAGGCTAAGAAACTGCTTGAAGATCAGCTGGAGGTGGGTCCAACTTTTCATCTATTCCAATGTATTCTGGGATAGCACCATCTACCCACCAAGCTCACAGAAACAGATGCAGACACGACTGCCAACAAGAACTCCGTTCCCCTCTTGTCCAAAATCGGAGGAGGCGTAACTCTCTCAGCACTGTCAATAATAAGGAGAAGACTAGTGAATCAAGTGTTCTGTGACGTTCAAGAGTTGCATGTTGTCTGAATCATGTCTTCTGTGCTCTTCTTCTCTTTCAGGTGCTGCGCAAACAGCTGAAGGAGGAGTCAAGAGTCCATGAGGAGTCAGAGAAATTCCTGCAAAATCGACACAAGGTGAGTAAAGCAACATTACTATAACATTACTGCTCAGCTCTGCACTCACTGATTTTGATATTCCATCTTATTTTATACATTGATGATGTGGCTTTGTGTGTAGGCTGGTACTGTGGTTTTTTATGTTCTGTTTTCATGTTTTATATAACTTGTGCTGTTTGATGTTATGCTATTTCTTTTCTCTGAACAGCCAAGGTGCCACAGATGCAAATTAGAATTAGAATTAGAATCTGGCAGGTTGCATCAGATGGCGGCATTTATGTTTGAGATTGTTATCTTTGGTTTTAGTATAAATCCTGTTCCTGTGTTCTGCAGAAATCCCCTCAATGCCAGTAGAGGTCACTGTCACAAGTTAAACCTGTGGCACACCAGGTTCTGTATTTATGTCTGTATTTTTCCTAATATTTCTGTTTTGTGTATTTGTGTGTCATGAATATATTAGACTGCTGACACTTTCACATTAGTTGTTACTTGAAATATTGAAAGCATACATTAAAGATTTCACACAAGTAGAATACATGAAAGTAATATTACTTATAGTCCTGCTCTGAGAATATTTGTTTGTTACATAAAGTGGCTCTTAAATTATGCCTTCACTTTGCTGTAAGAAGGAGTAGGTTGCTTGACAAGCGTGACATGAACTTTTTTAAAATCACCGAAGATCTTCTCTCAAGAACATTTGTGAGTGTAATTCTTAGAAATTTGATAAATACAGACAGATTGCAAATCTGTCACCATGTACGACTTTATGAAGGTATCACTATTTAAAGATTAAAAGTAAAGTTTTTCACTAATTACATTTAAACCAACAAACAGAAGAGATCAACTCAGAGCAGTGATGTCAGTTATGTATTAGTTATTTTGCCAGCTCAAGTCCAGAACCTGGCTTATAATGAAATGTCATCACACACCCAGTTTCGCAACAGTCCATCAGAGCCTGTGCTCATCTTTATGAAGTAGTCAGTTTCAGCCGAGCACATTGCTCTGTGTTAAACCCCAACATCCTACAGTTGAGCTGAGTCTGTATTCAGCAAACCAGATTCTTGGTGACTCATCGTTAAAGCCCCTTGTGGTTTCCTTGCTGGTATTGTTTTAAGAGTAACTTGACATCTTATTTTAGCTGGAACACTTGAGGTTTCAGCAGATGCAGCAGTATAAATGGAGAACAATGTCAAATGTAATGTAATAATCAATAAACTCTGCAAACTATTGGGTTACTGGTAGTAGTAGTAGTGGTAGTAGTAGTGTGTGTGTGTGAGTGATTTACTAACATGTAATTTATACTAACTTTAAAAAAGTGGATTTAGTTACTGTTTGAGTTCTTGGTTGTGTTTTCTACCACAAGTTCATCTTTTTGTTTTTGTTTTGCTGTTATTGGTTTTGTTCAGCTAATCTGCTTGCTGTTGTTGTTTTAGGAGTTACAGCAGCAGCTGCAGCAGTGGCAGAAACGCACAAAGCAGATGCTGCAGGAGAAGGAGCAGCAGCTCAACAGTGTATGCTGTAAAAGAACAGTGAATTTGGACAGACTGACGGAGATGAGACGGAAGGTGAGCTGAACATGTCTCAGTGAACAGCTGCCGAACAAGCTGCAGAGTCACTACTGGACGAGCATTAAAGAGATGCTGAATTGTGTTCAGTTCAGGGAGATGGAGCAGGTGGTGATGGAGGACAGAGAGGAGCAGGAGAAACTGCACCAACAGCAGGCAGAGGCTAGAGCTGCTACCAAGGTAACAACAACCTATCACAACTCAGATTAGATCAACTGGTCCGATTATTTAGGGTACTGATCCCTGATTCTGACGATTCTGACCCTGTCCTATGACCTTTGATCCTGCAGCTGCAGGCCTGGTGGAGAGGCTGCATGGTCCGCAGGGGTCTAGGTAGTTTTAAAAAAGCAGAGGAAGACAAGAAAGGCAAAAAGAAGAAGGAAGGAAAGAGGAAGAAGAAGAAGAAATGAGCTGTCGAAATAATATATCTTAATTAATAACACTTAACAGTCATGCAATTCCTGATCAAAGTCTTATATTCTTTATTCTTTATCTAAAATTGAGAAAACATGTTTTTGTCAAACATACAGTATGCAATAAAAGTAAAGACTCATACAATATTTAAGAAGATTCAGAAACATAGAATACTGAGTGAAGGTAACATGGTACAAAAAAGTAGCATCTTAATTAGAAGTCCTCTTATTCCATATTTAATGCACAGATTGACTTGAATTAAAATGTCAAGCTGTCAGTTAATAAGATTAAACACCAAATATACAAACGCAAGAAGTCAATTTGACTTTCAGCAATGAGCACTACTAAGTAATGTACTGTTAATGACCATGGGCCATACATTTGGACATAAGTCAAAGCCTTTATCATGACATGATAAAGTTTTCAGACACACAGTATTTCAATACTGTTTGTTCACGTAGTCACACAATGTACATTTCATGAGTAAATAAAATAAATCCCACAGCAACTTATCTTTCCCTTTCATAAATAACATCAATCAGCATATTAGCTCACAACAATTACAGGGAGATGAGATGATCACTACAAGATGACTCACTACAAAGTCACATCCATGAGGGAATTTAAGGCAATAAAAATGCTCCCAACTTTGTCCTCACATCTGACAGAAGCCCGACATTGCACAATGGGAAACCCCTTTACACAAGAGAATTGTTTTCAGGATAAGTTTGGAGAGCTGACGTTTGTGTGTACATACTGAGCTGTTACAACACTGTGGTGAGTTATGGTTGTGTTTTTTAAATCAGTACGTGCAAAAATGTCAGTGCTAAGGCAAGTGTTTGGTCATGTCAACACCAAGACCAAAGCAAAAAAAAGTCCCACTGAACAATTACAGTGCTATCAGTCAAAATGAAAAAATGACGACTGAAACAATAAGTTGATATAGCTGTGATATTAAACAGAATATCTTAGGGGTTTGGATCAGTTTGATCGGCCAAAACAATCTGTTTGGGATGTACTTGAGCAAGAAACTGGGACAAATCCAAAGTATTAAAAAAGTAACTGGAATTGTGTTGAGCTGAGGTTATCTTGCCAGAGATGAACATGTTGCTTGAGTGTGCAGTCAATCAGCTCTGTGTGTCCAAAGCCTCGCACTGCTCAGCATGCATGTAGTTGTTATCACCAATAATGACAAAGTTTAGACGGGAGCCGTGGATGCTGATGTTTGAAGGATCTGTTAGTGGAAGAGGAGGAGGAGGAGGAGGAGGAGTAGAGGTCTGTGCTGATCCGTGCTTTCCACAGCCGCAGCTGCACCTCACCTGGCCTGTAACACAAGAGCAAAGCCCTAGATGGTTACTCTTCACACGTGCACTTTGAGTTATATGTCTAGTACAACTGCTACAAAAACAAGCAATCAATACAACACATCATAGTATGAATTGTGGCTCAAACTGCTTAACATTTCTTGAAATATGCTATAAAAAAACATTAAGCCATAACCCACCATACATTTGGAGCTCAGATTCCTGCATTAAAGGCTGACTTTCTGCCACCATAGGTTGGTAGGTGTCGTTCCCGATGGCACAGTTGACCAAGGTGGAATTGCTAATGTTCACAATCATAATTGTAGACGGAGGACCCTGGTGAGCTGCTGTATATGAGTGGGCAAGGGAGAGAAAGTGGAAAAGGGAAGAGAATGTAAGAAGGGGAAGCTGTTGTTCCAGAGTGATGTAAAAGCAGAAATACATCATTATAATGAAGTTCCATGAAGTTCTAGAAAGAACAGAAAAAGCTTCCCAGGCAAATGTGCTTTGGAAATGAGTGAACACTCACTGATCTGGTCAAAGGGTTTTGTTCAAGTTAACTGTATTCATGTAAAAGGTAGACCGCACTGAGGCATAAAATGATGGAAAACCCGCTTCACCTGCTTCAAAAATTCGTGATTCAAATGTTTATTTGCTTAATACACTTCATGTGTAGTGAAATGCAATGTGGCACAACTAAAGCTGTGCTAAAAGGCTAACGTGAAAAATAACAACAAAGGACATTTCCTTTGGGATGGAATACAACATAAGACCACAAAAGATTAAAAAAAAAAGATTAGAGGAAAGAATAAAGACTTCATTTAAACACAAACTAACCTTGTGTAGTTTTCTCCTTGGTAGACTGATCATTTAGAGCTTTAAAGACAGTGAAAGAGGTAAAGTTATGATTTTACTCGTGATAAATTGTCTTTGTGCATGTATGCTGCCATAGAAATATGACAATAAAGTGCAGATCATAAAGATATGTCATGTTTTTGAGAAATAAAGGCAAACTTTCAAATTGAAAGATACGGACCCTGGACCAGGACATAACCTAACAATAGAGGCAATGAGAACAACATTTATGGTTGTCATCATTCATGAATATAGAAATGATTCTTACCTGGAAACTGTGTGACCCTTTCACACAACATAGAGTCTATGGGACAACAGAAGAGCTGACAGGCTCTTCTGCAGCTCTTGAGAGCCATCCTGTGCACCACCTGGATAATTCTCTGTATGTTGGTGGCTTTATAATTCATCACCTGAAAGAGAGAAGAAGACAGGAGTGCCCTCAGAACTAACACAATGACATCATCTTGAGATGTACCTTCAGGTGGTGGGTTGGGGATTTTTTTTTTGCGGGTGGCATTGCCCACGCCACAATGCCACCTGCTGCTCAGCTTTGTTTTTCTGAGTCACCTGTTGTTTTTCTCGGGGATGGGAACTTTTTTTTTCTGTCATTAGGAAAAAAAAAAACAAAAAAAACAAAACAAAACACGCCAATGACAATGTCCAGAAGTGGTAGCATTTGGAGTCCAAGATTATTACTTCTTGTAATAATCAACATCCACATTTGTATTATATATATATATATATGTTGCACTGTACATATATATATATATATATATATATATATATATGTGTGTGTGTGCGTGTGTGTGTGTGTGTGTGTGTATGTGTGTGTGTATTAGCTAGATAAAAGGTGTTCGAGGTCTCTTTTTCTTCAGCTGTAGCTGACTGGGTTATATCTCTTCAGGTGTCTATCTTACAGTCGGATGTGATGTTGTTTCTTTAATTCAACAAACGAATTCTTAACTCTCCAAAGCATCTCAACGTGTTCGTAGAAGCAATAAACAAACAAATAAAACTCACCTGATTAAACGTCGAACTTTCCTTCATTTTACCAAAATTGCTGTTATTAAAGTGACTCAGAGCTAAGGAGTCGTAGCTGCTCATCTTTGGTGAGGAGGTGAAAGCCCAATATGTTCTTGAACCTACCGACGCTAACTGTTATACTTTTCCGTGAAGTGCCAGTCGGAGCGGCGCATGCGCGCTTCAGTTTGGAGTTTCCGTCTGGTTCGACTTACGCTTAGCATAGGACAACATAATGAATGTGTTTTTTTGTTTTCATTTTGAAATCGCTCATCTAAGCACCGAACACGGGCTGAAACAACAGTGGCCCTAAAACATTAAGCCTCATAAGAAACATTTTCCAGGTGTCTGTCTGATTGCAGTGAGTAAGTAGAACAGTAGGATAAAGCTATATATTTGTCAGTGAATGACACAACAGCAATACTGCAGATACTTCTAAATATTAAGCTAAATATTAAGTTAAATTTGAAGTGTCATATATTCATTTTCTTTGGGCTATAAAGCCATGTCCTGATGCATTCACTGCACCTCCTATACTCTCATTTCCATGTGTAGAAACCCATAAGTCTTCATATTGTGTTTTGATTTACAAAGCAAATGCATAAAAGCAAAATTAAATTACTGGTACACGTCATTGGCATCAGTAAATAGGAAAATGATGCCACAGCTAGCTGCTGTTTTGTGTACGTGTACAAAACTTGCACTATCATGGAGGAAATAACCAATCACATACAGACAAATACTGTATATCAGCCAATGGGGGATAACCACATGGATGAGTTTGCTGAGCAAGCGGTTTGCTTAATGATGGACACGGATTACGTCTTATATGAAAAGAGAGGTGGGTCTGTGAGGAAGTACTGCAGCTGATATGAAAGAGATTTTGTTTCCATGCAGTGTCACTAAATGAGAGATACTTTGAAAACAATTTACATGTGCCATATACACATTGGAAGTGACAAAAAATACAAGCGAGATATAAAAAAGACCCATAAGTGATATTATTATTATGAATGGCACATAGTCTAAATGAGGGATTAGATTTAAGAACTCATTTATACCACGATAAAACTAACTGAAAAGGCCTCACTCAAGCATCCTGGAAATAAACTTTTGACATATAGACATAAAAGTGTTTCTCTCTCTTTCATCTGAGAAAACTGACATTAGTGACTCTTTGGCAAAACTTTTTTGGCTAAACAGAAATGAAATGAGAAGCTCCATTTCATAGCAGTAGGATTAGTTACAGCACTCTTTTCCAAGATCAAGAAATCTCAGTTTACTATTCAAAATTGGATTAGGTTCATTCAGTATCCATCCAGCTTTACTTATATTATGAAGTGATACATTATCATCATTTCATACATCATTTCTCATTTTCAAAATCTAGGATCTCCTCAGGAATATAATTCACAGTGAGAATTCCTGAAGTCTTTATCTGTGAATTACTGTCAGTTTAAAAAGTTGTCAAATGTGGATATACTGAGTGAATTTAAAACTGATACTGAAGCTTGTAAAAAGCCTGCAATAAGGCTGTAACTGTATAAAGTAAACCTTCCAGAGGCTGCTTGAACTCTCAGACTGGATCAAATACATTAGCAGATTGGTTTTCTAGCAATCATTAGGTATCAACTGTGTGGTGAAACCTGTTTTTATTTGGTGATTTATCAGTGGAAACTTTCACTTTCTCTTTAGTGAAGGCGAGTGTAGCCTAAAAGCTTGAATGCGCAGACAGACAGCGAGTGTTGCCCTCCCGTCAAGTCTACACCTGTGAACAGCATGCAGGGTTGTTCCCCCAAATCAATCAGAAAAACATCAGGCTTGATATGGTAGCATTAACACTACATATAATAAACTCTAGAACGGAATCATAGTACCGAAAGTGCTACTGAGTAATCAATCACAGGAAAATGTTATGAATGTACCAGAAGTGAACATAGAGGGCGCCATCGCAACAATGTTTTTATGCACGACGGAACCAAACTGACAAAATATAGTAGATTTTCAAACAAGTCAAAAGTATAAATGGAGATATCAGTATATAATATTGTTAGTTACATAATTAGAACTGCTTGTAGCCTACCTCTTCTTTAGCAATCAGTTGGTAAAAGTAGTAAAGAGCTTTTTCCTTTTTTATGACCTATTTAAGTGACTGAAATATTCATTGTTGCACTGTACAAGTTATATTATTCACTTTTTAATACAGACACTTTTGAGGTTCTATATAGCCTAGTGTATAGCCTATCTACCACTCATTTCTGATCAGCTCATTGAGTGACTTCCATTTTCCCGACCGCACTGAAAGCACCATGGATATAGTGAAATAACCGGTAGGACCAGTCTAGAGTAGGGATCAGCAGAGCAGGCACAGCTTCCTGGATGGAAACAAAACGCAGGAGCAGAACGGATAGACACTAACACGCACAAATACACACACATACAGGCCAGACAGGACACGAGCGAGCAGGACGTTTGAACATGTTTATAGTTTTTCTTTAAGCGCGGTACGAGTGTGAGAAAGGCGGTGTTCTAGCGACAGAAGTGGAATTAGGCGTTGACAGCAGAGGAACAGAAGAACAGTAGACTGTATCAACACATGTGTCACAGTAAGAGCACTGCGGCTGTGGATCTGGACCCAGGCAGCTCCTACACCCAGTGGTCCACAAGCAAGGTAGGTCCCACTGTCTCCTCTGCTTGTCTGCCTTTTGTCTCCATCACATAGACCATCCATTACCAAAATGAATGCGCCAGAATATCAGTTTTGACCTATCTGAGAGTACAACCTTGAGGGTGATGCAGATGTGTCAGATTTCATGTGTCGTCTGCTTACATGTAACAGAGTAGCTGTTACACTGGGGTTTTATTATAGCATACTCACCTCTGGGAAATTGTAGAAAAATCTGCATGTATTACAACAAACTATGAGTCTTTTTAGAATATTAGATTTTGAGGAATTCACTGATTCTGGTTAAACGGATGTACATTAGATGATTGGTTTCATTAGGTTTGAATTTTGCCACCCCAACATTTTCTATCTTCCTGTTTCAACTTTGTGTGATCTTGGTTTAGACTCTCTCCCAAAGACACTCATGTTACTGGGTCAGAAACCCAGAGAGACAGACAGGCAGTGATTGCAGCAGTATAAATGATGCCATATAAATTCTGCTACACACTCTCCGAGCACACAGCCCCAGCTGCCTCCTTCCCAACACAGTGGCAGTCTGTGTGAAAGTAGCAGCAGCAGAAGCAGCTTTTCTCCGGGCAGATCTGGTTTTCTGTTTCTGCCTCTCTGGTCAATAGCGATGCTTTGGTTCACTGCCATCTAGACCTTGATCCATGAGAGCTGCTAATCACGGAATGGCCTGCTCCACACCTGAAAGGAGCTGTTAGCACACAAGGACATTTTGATTAATGAATAGCTCTAACAGTGGAGATTCAAGTTTGAATGTGGACCTCTCAGCTTTAACTTTAGCTTCTCAGCATTCACATATGGATGGATGGATGCATACAGGATACAGGTCATTTCCATTCAAACTGCATCATATCAACAAAGGTGGAAAGACAACACTTCCTCCAGTCCTGTCTATCGACAGATTGTTAGCCAAGTGATCTCGCGTTCGTCTAAACTTTGAAGTTGTTCTGGAATTAAAGGCCTTTTTACACTTTTGTTAGTACTGGAGTTTTCATACAGCAAAGGTGGCTGATGAGCTGTTATTTTCCCTCTGAGACCTTGGGGTAGCTTATGCTTGGGCAGGACAGGCTGACAGCATTGTGGGATGATGACTGCAGGTAGCTCAGATTGCCTGTCTAAAAGCAGTGCAGGAGGACACACCGTGACAGTGCAGAAATACCAGCGTACGCAGCTACACTATCAGTGATCTGCATGTGATCGATAGCACATAATAAAAGAGATTTAGGACACTGATGATGGTGGAGGCTGTATTGAATGAGCTACTACAGAGTTTCCAGGAAACTTTAACAGGTTGTTGAAATAGAGAACATTGTGTGTGGGATAATGTGTGATTTCAATAGTCACTCAGGCTGCAGTGTGTTTTTAACACCACCGTTTCCTGTGTGACCGTGTCCTGTGTCCAACCACTGTTATCTACAGGATTAATCATAAATCCCAGATTATGGGGTTATTACTCATGCTTTTTGGGATTGGACAGAACCAAAGGGATGATTTTTGGGTTTGGAGACTTTGGTTCCCTTTAACACCAGATTAGGCCTTTATTATCCACTTCTGTCCTGATGTTCCAAAATGTCCAACTGGTGCACGATGTCTGATAAACAAAGGTGGAAGTTACTGATTACATTTATTCTTGAAGTTTTGTTAAACAACTTTTTTTGTGTAATACGGCTCTTTAGTATTTTTTAACCATGCTGGTTGCTTGTTCCTCTAGCGCCACCATGAGGCAGGCCTATAGGCTGTTTGTGCTGTGAAATTTCTTTACACCTGAAGAGATTGCTATGACATTTGGTTAACAAATTCTCCCCAGGATAAACTACAATAACTCCAGTGATCCTCTGACTTTTCATGTAACCTCAACTGTCTCTAGTGCTAACTGGCAAATGTTGGCCGTTGACATCCTAAACTAAGATGGAGAATATGGCAAACATTAGAAATGGTTAACATCAACAAATAAAACTGCTTGACTTGGCTTGTAACCAAATATGTAGCCTGGCCGTGCTGTCCCTAGTCACCCTTTCATCTCATTAAAGAATACGTTTATTTTATTTGAATGAGTTTTTCTTCTTTTTACTCCCCGTAATTTTCCTCATTGCCAACGAAATAGCTTCCTAGTAGCTAGCGACACGAGTCTGTATTTACCACGTATCTAAAAGCGATTGACAATCAGTTCTTCCCTTCAGAAAGAAAGAGTAGCTGGTCAATAACGGTTGGCTCCGTAAACACAGACCTTGGACTTTGGCCTTGAAAATGACAGCCATTTATGAAGAAATAACAGAAATGATGATAAACCGATAATACTGCAGTAATTACACATAATTATATTTTACCTGATGCACCACATAGCTTCAAACAGTGACTAATTCATCTCCCAGGTAACAAGACAATGACAGGGTGTTGCTTTTGGTAGAGGTGAAGTCATCACAGTTGGTACACCAGTTACCAGAAGAGATGACAAGTATAATGAAACAGGGTGCAGTATTGTCCGAAGGTCTGGCAATGGTTATTTGAATTGTAACAAAGAGGAAGGAAAATGTTACACCTACACTGGAGCGGCAAATAGATTGATGCAGTTTCTGATTTCAGGAACATGGAAGGAGGCTGTAGCGCCACAAAGTCCCCAGCAAAACGGCTAAGAGTAGCCTGATTCTTCCATCCTTCCCTCCCCGCGTGTCTTCCTCTACCATGGCCAGCAGGAGTCCCACCCAGAGCCGGGAAGCCGGGGATTTGGCACCAGGGATCCTTGAGGCTGGTGCTAAGTCCCAACCGGGGCCCAAGGTCTTCTGCAAGCTGTGTCTCAGCGAGCAGCCATCTGCAGCTGCCAGGGAGCTGCGGAGCTGCAACTGTGTTTTCTGCACAATGGTAAGAGAAAGACAACTTAACCAATTTATGCAGGTGCTTTTGAGCCGTTCAGGCTTACTGAAAGAAACTGCAACAGGACACATTAGCTGCTATGGAAGCTTTGGTACTGAAATAGAGTAGGGTGCTGCCAGGCTGTATTTTGTATTTTTTTTTTAGTATTTAGATTGCCTAGAAAGTGCAAATATGCTTATCCCCTACTCATAACCTTCATGTTTTGAGTCACTTTCTGTAGGCAGTGAATATTTCACAAAAGTGATCCAACAACAAACTTTTCTGTGGGTAATTTAGGCAAATCTCCAACGTTTGAATCACCTGGAATGAGAGTTTTCTTTTTATTGCAGCACCACTTCCTGCTTTTGTATCCTAAAATACCTCCCTTAAGGGGAAATCTTGCATATTACATCTTAAGCAGTGAAGTGGTTTCAACATAGAATTGACCTTGTCTCATATTTACTTTCTTTGTCCATCAAAATTTTTGCAATTTATCAAAGCAGTTGGAACATTTCCTGGAAGTGTTTTCAGTCCTTTTATGAGAGAAGAAGTGCTGCCACTAAAATACAAATCTGTATTATTTATAACAGAGGTTCAGTGGTCTACTGCTGCCCTGTTCTTGTTTTAATACGTGCCTGCCCGGCCTATTGAAACTGAGATGTCGGTGTTATGTCCTGACACACAGAGGTTGCTAGATAACGGCAGGTGTTAATCTCTGTCCAAGCTAGCTAAGTTGTCAGTGTTGCACGCACAAGGTCGCACAGATAAAACACACACACATACACAGTGTCACGAGGGATGAAGGAGGGAAATAAATACAGTAAACCCAGCTTATCAGTTGGACTTCATTTTATAAACCTGAAGTATCTCCTCCTGTCTGGTTCAAGAGCACAGACTATTGCTTGTGTTTTTTTTTCATTCCAGCTCAGTTTTTGAATGAATAGTATATAGTACTTTATGAGGGAGCCCATGATAAGCACAAGTTGGTAAAAATGATCCTGGAAACATGTGCCAGGCTTCTACCATAAATTTGTCTTTCCACAGAAAAGTGACATATAAATGGTTCTCTTTTCTGTTCCTCAAAACTATCTGCCTTTGCGCAATGTTTACATAGTTCCTCCTATGCTTCCATATTTCATTACTGAGGAAACATATGACTTTTGACGTGTGCATGCTGATAAGTCCTCATGTTTATGTGGCTTTTAGTTTGCCCTGTTTGCATAAGAGCTCTTTTCTCTCTGCTTTCTTTGCATTTATACTGTTTTTGTCCAGTCTTGTTTTGATGTGTTGTGTGTTATGTCTGGACAGTAAACATAGTACGTATTATGTTATACAGGATATTTGGCATGACATCTGTCATGGCATTATTGTACAATTCTCCCAGTTCCATTCAATATCAGGACTCATTGTGCTGTGTTTTTCCCCTCCTTTTTAGTGTATGCAGCAATATGTTCAGCTGGCTATCAAGGAGGGTGGGGGGGCACCCATCACCTGCCCAGATATGGCCTGTTCAAAGACTGGAGTGTTGCTGGACTCTGAGGTATGCCCTGTTTAAAACCAGTGATATGTAGGTCATGAGTGAACCCAAAAAAAGCAAAGAGGCTTCAGAGGCCATAAAATACAAATATAAATAAATAAATATATAAAACACTATTTTTATATATATATATAATTTATTAGGGGGACGATTCCTTGAATTTCTAAGTTACTGGCCAAATCTGTTTTTTTGGGTTTTTTTTTTTTTTTTTTACAGTCCAGGATATTGCAAGTAAACTTCAAAAGAAATCAAAAGTTGGTTTTTCATCCTTGTGGTTTTCAAATTGCATAACCTGGATTAACTAAGAAGTAGTTGTGAAAATGCTGTGTATCCATCGTGAATGATATGTCTGAGGAAATTCTTTGATTTGACTGCGTTTTTTCAACTGTGAAGAGTCAAACAGGGTAATTGGAGTGGGCAGACAGAAAGTGAAACTCCATGAGCTGTGACACACAGTAAACACGTCAGAGGAGAAGGTTACGCTGCTAACTCATAAACAAATGGAAATTCTAATCCTCAGTTCCCCATTTGGGATGTTTGTCTGAATGCAACTGCAATAAGGCCTGTATTAGCAGAGCAGAGCTTTAATGCGAATTGCATTTGCTAGGTGACCAGTTGATCCTGGATGGTCTTTCAAGTATCAGTGTCTTAGCGGCTGCCTCATTTTAAACTTGACCAACATTTATTTTTGCATTTATACGTTAAAGTTCATAAATAATAAAAGATGACTAAAGCCCCTCTCTGTGTTGTGTGATTGGAGATTGCTAGCTTGGCCCCAGAAGACCAGGTGGAGCTGTATCAACGTCTGAAGTTTGAGAGAGGTAGGTGCTGTTGCATTAGCATGCTGATGGCTGGTGACAGGCAGTGGGCTATTTCAGATCGCACTTCAGCTGGTGGCATTAGGCTAAGCAGCTCCATGGAGTGCTGAGCTTCACATACCTTTTCTCATCTACTCTGGTCCAGTCTTACCCTGGAGCAAACTGTAGCTTTAATACCTTCAGTTATACCAGACACAACCAGCAAGAAATTCAGTAACAAATGCCTCAAGAGATCAATGTTACTATTTAGCTAAATTGCAAATAATGAGCTTTTCAGTGCAAATAGATTGTGCGGTCTACGTATAACCGATTGCACCATAATGTTTGTGGAGGCAAGCTGTGTATCTGTATGGCACTGGAGACCTGGGAGCATGAAGAGAATAACTGTGGAAATAGGTTTCTGTTGACAATCAAAAACTGTAAACTGAGATTAGTTTGCTTTGTTGCTATATTGGTCTTTTCCATTTACACAGTAACGATACACTGCAAAGCCAATAATAGTTATTGTTTACTCTCCGGCCATAAATCATTGCACTTACAACGTAGTGAAAAGTACAGGCTGTTTTGTCACATTGTTTGCCTGCTGTTATGACTCACAATGAAAGTATGTTCAATGGGATCGGAGTCATATCACGAATGCTCCAATTTTAGTTTTGGTTGTGAAAAGAAATGTACTTTTAGTAAGCACTTCAGTAATTGACTAATTGCTTCAGCACTAATTCTGATTGTTCTGAAGCATGTAGGATCAAAAGAGCAAATTTCTTTGAGCTTCCTCCATGTCACATTAGTCATATGACTGATAATATTGCTACAGATAGTACTGATAGTATTACTTGGGTATAGTAAATAGCAGCACATATACCATTTATGTGTCTGTAATATCTCAGCTACTTGATGTCTGTCTTTCTGCAGGAGTGAAGTTGGACCCCAGTAAAGCCTGGTGCCCGGTGCTCGAATGCCAGGCGGTGTGCAGCCTGCAGCCGAGCACCGAGGGCCAGCCCACCGCTGTGCCATGCCCGACCTGTCACACAGTCTTCTGCTCCGGGTGCAGAGAGCCCTGGCAGGACAGCCATACCTGCCCTGAGCGCCAGACCATGATGTCACCCTCACCCTCTCATGAAAACAGGTCAGTCAGCCACCCACTGCCTGCAGCTACAGAGTCTGAGCTGCACTTTGAAAGCAACACTGTGCTGAAAGCTGGATGAGTGTGTTAGAACATCTGTTACTGCTGTAAACAAACTGGTAACTGAATCATTATAGCATTACTGGATTTTATTCGCTATTCAATTTAAACTATAAACATGTTGTGTGTTTTATCTTCAACTGTCCATACACTATCAATTCCATTATTTTATTTATAATTCCATACTTCCATTTAGTATGAAAAGACATGTCATGTCAGGTGTTGTGGCAGGGTATTTGACAGGATATATCTCCCAGCAGAAACCCCAAGTTGAATACAAACATTATTCCAGGATTAATAGCTCAGTAGTCCTCAGCAGTGCCTTCTGTGTTGTCCCTGCTGTACAGCTGCATTACTATACTGCTCCAAGCTGTGTCTCTGCCAGGCTGACTGATGTCACTGGGCTGTCACTGACTTATATTGGAATTCCATTGTCTCTGAGCCAAAGGGAGGGGGAGGACCAGGGTGGGCACCGAGCCAGTCAGTTCACTGTACAGTAGGAGCCTGTGCACTGCAGTGAAGTGTTGGTCTCTGCAGTGTGCTGTGGAGGATCGAGCAGTTATAAGGAGGGTCAACTTTGAGTTTTAGCTCCTGGGAGCAAACATTTGCCTCAGCCTGCAGTCATCCGTCATCAAACACAAACTTGTTGTACCAGGACTGTTGCCAGTATTTTAGAAATACTGTGTTTTGAAGTTTTCCACTAAACTGAATACATTTTATCTCCTCTCATTATGATTTAATTGCTGTTTCAAAGTCTTCTCTCCACTAGCTTGATAATCATACTGCAATCAGTAATTTAGTGGACTGCTGCTTAATGTGGACTGTTGTTTTTAAGTTAACAGTGAAAGAGTACATATACTTAGAAAGGAGTTGCTTGTGGTGACAAACCCAACGAAAATGATCACTCGACTCTGCAGTTCCCCTCAGGAGTTTACTGTGTTGATTTTGTGGCCCACAACTTTTCTGTTTTGGTTCAGTCTCACTTCTCTCGTCATATTTTCCACCCTTAACAGTTCCTATAAACGCAAAGCAGGCCACCTACCCAGCACCAAATTCCAGACAGGTGAAGTTAGCAGCTAGCAGAGATGCTAGCTATAGAGTGAGATATTTCCAAAACTGCATTCAAATCTACTGTAATAGTGTAAATCTAACAGGCTGTAATTTGTTTAAATTGTAGACTTTGAACTTTTTGGATGTTTGAAACCCCCAAACACGACTTCAGTGGGAGCTACAGCCCTATATTGTACTTGCAGAATGCTTCCCTCATATTTTTAAATCCCAAAATAATTAACCTGGTTCAAAGTTAGCACTGACCCTTAACTCTGCTGCTAAACAAAGACTTCAAGCCCTGCCTGGTGACTCCTGAGGCCTGCGTGGCGTCCTACAGTATGTCCCCGTTAACTGCAAACTTGATATCTGTCCTCCTGTCTTTCTCTCGATGCACAGGGCCCGCTCTGACAGCGACCCTGACATGCCCATCAAGCAGTGTCCTATGTGTGGTATCTACATTGAGAGGAACCAGGGTTGTGCACAGATGCTGTGCAAGAGCTGCAAACACACTTTCTGTTGGTACTGTCTGCAGAATCTGGATGTGAGTCTTCCCTGCCACCCAACTTGTGGTGGTCATGGTTTTTATCACAAGCTGCAGAATATCTGTACTGCTTTGCCATGTTTGAATATGGTAGATTTCATGTCTTGACATATCTTTTGTAATTTTGTTAATTGCAGGGTGATATTTTCCTGAGGCATTATGACAAGGGGCCATGCAGAAACAAGCTGGGGCACTCCAGGGCTTCGGTTATGTGGAACAGAACGCAGGTGAGGCCACTTGGCAGGCAGCAGTGCACAGAGCACACAGTGTTAATGTCAGTGTTGTGGGTGACGGCGTCATCGTCTGAATGAATTAGCCTGTAGATCCACACATCTGTGAGTGGTGGGCTATTTCATGCATGGATTTAATTTTAGTAAAACTGTCTTATCGCACTCCTGGGAGTAGATGTTAATGATTTTAGACTTCATCTCAGCTGCACTGCCTGGCTGTCAGGTCGGTTAGTCATGTTGTAATAAACTCCAAGGTCAGGACAGGACCCCACACAGGCAGTATACAGACAGTATAACTTCCAAAATGGCATGATTCATTTGATTGAAAATTTAAACAGAGGCTGAAAACAGTGTTCAACTCGTCTGTCCTTCACCAGCAGACTTAAAAAACATTTGTCACCTCTCTGTTCTCCCTGTCAGCTGCTATATTTATTGCTGAATTTCCCTTTTAAGACAAATAAAGTCTGTGTTTGCCCGTTGTTATTTTCCACCACTGTGCCCAAACAATCCTTTATCACACATTAAGCTGAACTAATCCCAGCACTAATCTCAAATTCCTACCCTGTAATGACGTCGTCCATTCCACAAAACAATTACAACTGGCCGCCAAACCTACTTTCTTTCTACTTCCCCTGCTCTGCTGGCATTGTCACATGATTAGTATCAGGTCTGCAGTGAGCCTCCTGATTGCGTTTTGGTGTGTCTACATTGTGTCTGGAAAGTCAAAGTACAACAGTGTGGTTGTTCCTTGCAAAACAACTCATGACAGACTTGGTTACGCCCCTTGCCTAACTGGTCCTATAAGTTTTATGTTCTTTTTGTTACAAATCCCTCTGTCAATTATATAACTGTAATAACTCTTCCTTAGCTGCTGGTGTGACAGTACATTTGTTGTTGACAACATTTTGTATTCCACATTTTACAAATTTTGACACTGCACTGATACACTAGATGGCCAAAAATACATGGACATTTGTGATTTTTGAATATCTCAACTTCCCTACTTTAAAATGCTTCCAAAAGCAGTGACGAAATTTAACTAAGTACTTAAATACAAATTTGAGCTACTTGTACTTTAGTGGAGTATTTTCTTTTTCTGCTTCTTTTCCACTCCACTACATTTTGGATTTAAATACTTTTTATACTTTTTACTACCCTACAGTTATGTGATACAAGTTACAAGTTACTCTGCAGATTACGTGCTGCATCACAGCCAAAGTAAATACATAAGAACATTACATTACCAAAGTAATATTTTAGCATGATATCTTAACTTTTACTCAAGCATGACTTTTGGGTACTTTGTACAACAGTATTAGTGAGATCAGACGCTGATGTGGGGTGAAAAGGCTCAGCTCACAGGAAGCATTCCAGTTAATCCCACAGGTGCTGGGTGGGCTTGTTGGTCTGGTCAAGTCAAGTTCTTCCATACCCAACTTCAAAAACCTTGTTTTTTTGTTTGACAAATGATTGGTAATATCTTGGTCTAAGCAGACATTGTGCAGACATTACCCATAATCACATTAGTGTCCAGTCATAAGCAGTGTGTTGTTTGAGTGTGATATTTCCATCAGTGTTTCATTCCCACCTTCTGTTGTTGGTTTCAGCTGGAGGATTTAGTTCTATTTACTTCTTTTATGCCAAAAGCAACATATCCCAATACCATTAAGTATTTCAACATTACTAAACATACATTTTACAGTCTTACATGTTATAGAATGCTGTGTAGAGGCTGGTGGGGTCTGCCTGTCTGCTCAACAACACATGTCAAAATGAAGTGCTGGTGCAGGCGTGTACCACTACACCACTGGTGGACTTGTCACTTGTTTGTTATGATAGTAGTTAGCCAAGTAAAGCAGCAATAATTGATTTTTTTACCACTTGGGGGCAGTGAAACAAGCCGTAAACACAACACTGACATATCGTCACCTGACAAGGTTGGTGTGGCTGATGACCCATCCTATTCACTCATCCTGCAGGCACAGAGCAGCATTAGCATCATTTTGAGTTGTGCTTCTGTCAATCTGATTTCATGCCACACATAATCATTTGAACCGTTGTTAATAATAATTAGTGCAGCTTTTAAGCTGTTGTGTTGTCCTTCAGGTGGTGGGTATCCTGGTGGGGGTCAGCATCATCGTTCTGGTGACCTCTCCGCTTCTCTTGCTGGCCTCGCCGTGCATCCTGTGCTGCATCTGCAAGCCCTGCGGCAGGAAGAAGAAAAAGAGGAAGAAGGACCTCAGCAACCCAGACTCCTCCACATCGTAGCAGCTTCTCATCAACCCAGTTTGGGATCACTCCACTAACCTCATGACACCCAAGGAGTGCAAGTGATACGTGGTGGAAGAAAATAAAGTTGTGGAGCAGTGGAGCATGCTTTCATGACTCGACAGACTGGAAGCCTTGACTGGTTGAGTAATGTTGGCGGAATCAGCAACTGCAGACTTTCTCTTAAAGCTCTGTGAAGGAGCTACTCAAAATTCACTCTTGAATGACAAGAGTGTGTAGTTTATATGGTGAAGGTGTAAATATGAGGAGAATGAATGTAAGTAACTCACCTATGGTAGTTGTTTCCAAATGCACAACAGGTAGCACGGAGAGAGCAGTGGTTCTGTTATCGCCACCTCTCTCTCTCTCTCACACACACGCACACACACACACACACACTCTCACACTATTCAAAATACAATCCCACTCTCATGTGCCAAACATCATGATGCCAAACCAGAGGTGTTAGGTGCTCAAGTGCCTCACTCTACAGTGCCTGGTGCTTGGTTTTATTTGATTTGCCTTCCATTCTGTCTTATCTTATGCAAAAATGTTAGCATTATGAAAATGGACAACAGTCAGGGTTTTACAGGGTTGTAAATCCCTAAAACAATGCAAAACATTCTTTCACGATGGCAGAAGGCAAACAGCATCTGGTGTGCACTGTGTATTCTGTACTGATATGAAACATGATAGGGCTTCAGTGGTGCACAGAAAACTTTTCTTCTGCTAATGTTTGTTGTTTTCACCTGGCTTACGTTCTAGACCAAAGGCTCTGAAGGATAATGTGTACTTTTTTAAAGTGTGTTCATTTGTATGGGTTATATGTGTGTATCGTATCCTGTCATCATTTCTGTGTTTTTGTTGATGTTTCTGCATCAGATATTTTATAAAAGCACCACTGTAAATGAAATGAAATAAATATGCATCAGATGGTACTGGGTTATTTTTTCTTTTCACTGCTCATTGCTTCACTTTTGCCTTTGCAAAAATGTCATAAGAGAATAGGGAGGGAAAGTACATTTTTGTTCTCAGGGTATTGATAAAGGTTGACAAAGAACAAGCATGTAAGCCATTTAGACAATACATTAAAGAAGCAGACACCAGGACTGTTAAAATGCCAAGAAGGATTAAACAATAAAATAAAATAGAACAAGACAGATTAAATAGGAGAATATCAACTACAAATCAGCTACAGTGTGGTACAAGATTATTTTGTCCAAAATTATATATATATATACATACATACATATGTATGTATATATATATATATATACATATATATATGTTATGATTCTGTGAATTTATGAATTTATTACCTAAATTTGTTTTCTATTTCACAGAGGGAAATGTAAAGTGTACATCAATGCAATTTGGATCCTGGATAGAGACATTGAATAGATGTAATTGGAATAGATGTAATTGCCGTATGGTCATATCAGATTTTTGCATGAGATAGGAACTGATATGAAATGAAATCATTTAATTTAATTACTTCTTAACAAAAAACTCAAAATGCAAACTGATGCAAGTTCACCAACTGCTCAATGGAATGAGGAGTGTTGTTTTGAAGGGATTTAGTGACACCTTGTGTACAAACAGGGAACTGCACTCTTTGTTCCGCTGAACAGACGGGGGGCGAAGTTGACTCGTGCTTGCAGAAACCTTGGACGTTATGATCTAGAAATGGCAGCGCAGGAGGAATTCTTCACTGGTAAATGGTGTTGTTTCAGTTCCCAGAGTTACTGTGTACATTGTCTGTGCATAGGTGTGTGTTTGTTGTGGACGTAAGAGTCCGAATGAAGTCCGAGCTGTGAAGGCCGTAAAAATGCAGGCTACTTTATTTTGATTTGTTTGCCCAACATGTGTAACATGGAAGTACTTCCTCCCGACTCATGCAGTCACCGCAGTCGCTTTGGCACAGATTGATACAGTCGTCTAACTACCCTGAAATACATAGTTAGACAGCGCGATATTGTTACCTTTAAGTTTCTATAGACTCACAGCACGTTTTATATCACGTTGAAGTTTTTATTTCATTCAGTACGACATTTATGCTGCACAGGCATTACCAAGATCCCATACCTACCCAGTGCTGGTGCAGGAGATGTCATGTGCTTCAAACACTACCATGCAGAAGAGGTAGGTGTGACACACACACACACACACACACATACACACACACACACACACACACACACATACATGCTATGAATGCAGAGTTAGTGTTACATGAGACTGAGATCAGTATTCCTGTGTGCAGGTGCTGATGGGGAGGAAGATGGAGGACTGGCTGAGGTTCTCAGTCTGCTACTGGCACTCCTTCTGTGGAACTGGTAACAAGTGACCCAGTACTGATGTTCAGCTTCAGGTTGTCAGAAGTATCCACGTGTTGATACCACTATCAGCAACACTGAAGCTATACAGAAACACATCTACAATCAGACTTTCAACCCAAAGTTACACACATATTGACCTGATTACAAATGTGTTGGGGAATGTGTTGACCTTTTCTGTAGCAGCATTGTGTGTGTGGGTTGTTATTGAAAACAGAAAAGAATTTGTTTTGTGTGCATCGGACTTCTCTTGTGGTGGTAGCACGAGAAGGTATTGAGTGTTGTTTTCTTTTCATACCAGAATTTTCTCGGAAGTTTAAAATTCTGTATCATGACAAGCATAGCTCAGGTCTTACCCAGTGCATATACTTTGGATTCCTGAGTTTTAGGCCATATATCCTTTTATAATCTTAATTTAAATAAACAGAATGCTTTGTTTGAGTTTAAGTCCACATATTGTTTCTATATCTTTACCTTGTTTTGTTTTCTTAGGTGCTGATCCTTTTGGATCTCCAACCCTCCACCGGCCCTGGAGTGAAGGAACTCCAATGGAATCGGCCAAGAGGCGACTCCAGGCTGCTTTTGAGTTTTTCACCAAGCTTGGAGTGGGGCCAATCACCTCCATTTTACAATGAATGTTAAACACAGTTGATTAGAATGAATACACTGTTTTGAAGTTGTTCTGTCTTTTACCTTTGTGACCTCTGCTTATTTTCACAGGTGAAATACTACACATTCCATGACAGGTAGCTGACCTGTTTTTACATTTCAACTTATAATGGCTGAAATAAAAGACCATACCAGCAGGATATGCTCAGTAGTATTGGACTGGAATGAAATATGTTTTGTTCATCTCTTATGTTCAGATGTGTCAGATGAAATGTATTTAAGCAATCTAAGGTATAGGATCTATTTTGTGTGTGTTCCAGTATTGTGAACCAGGTCCACCCTCTGTTTTCTACAGGGATATGGCTCCTGAGGGCTCCAACCTGGAGGAGTCCAACAGGAATCTGGATGAAATAACAGACCTGGCTCTCCACCTGCAGAACCAGACTGGAATCAAGGTGCTGTGGGTCACCTGCAATCTCTTTGCCCATCAAAGGTCAGTGCTTTATTTTGAAAATTTGATAGTCAAATCCTGACATTTTACAGGAGTTTCTTCCTCATTTAGGATGTAAACTTAGTGTGAAGCATATGTTCAGAATCCTCATGATGGGATTGTGTTCTTAATCTAAGAAAAAGATCATGGCATGTCTTGGTGTGACAGGTACATGAATGGTGCAGCCACCAACCCTGACTGTCACGTTCTGGCCTATGCTGGTGCTCAGGTTAAGAAGGGGCTGGACATTGCCAAGAAGCTGGGTGCAGAAAATTTTGGTATGACTCGACAGTCTCACTATATGCATATGCTCCTTCAGTGTAGCAATGTTGCTAGTTCATTGTATCGTTCTCTCTTCAGTGTTTTGGGGAGGAAGGGAAGGATTCCTTTCTATTCATAATACTGATGTTGCTGCTGAACTGAAGAACATGGCCAGTTTTTTCAAGATGGCTGTTAGTAAGTGTGCACAGAAATATAGGATTAATCAGATTTTGGTTAGGATATGTCCTACTTTCAGTTTCATATGTGTATATTTGTCACCAGAGTACAAAGAGAAGATTGGGTTGAAGTGTCAGTTTCTTATCGAACCCAAGCCTAAGGAGCCCTGCAAACACCAGTATGACTACGGTGAGTTTTCTCAAATTTCAGCCAAACAAATATGTTTTTTTGATCTCACAGTCAGTTTATAGATCACTGTTTTCTTCTATAGATGCTATGAGCGTTATAGGATTCCTTAAGCATTATGGTCTGGAGAATGACTTCAAGTTGAACATCGAGCCCAACCACACTACCCTGGCAGGACACTCATACGAACATGATGTTGTCATGGCTTCTGCGTGAGACATCTTGTTACCGGACATTTAAGTTAACATCAAAGTGAACACTGTTGCAACTTCCACAGTGACGTCAACACTAAGACGGTTTTATAACCTGTGTCATCTTTGCTTGCTGCTGGGCAGGTTTGGCATGCTGGGTTCAGTGGACTCAAACACTGGCTCTCCTGACCTCGGGTGGGACACAGACCAGTTCCCCATGGACATCAGGAACACCACCTTGGTCATGAAGGTGAGCTCATTTCTCTTGGAACCAGGAGTTTATTGGCAGTGTTTGTGTAGGTTATATTGCCCATACACTGTTGTATAAAGTTAGCTTTAGCTAACATGCTGATATGCTGTGCAAATCTTAATAAAATAGATTAGTTTAAATATAAATGTATATTGGACACTCTTGACTTGGCAAGTACATGATAAGTAAGTAAATAAATAAACAGTCTTTTGAAAATATGTCAGAAGGGGTTTTTTGAAATAATACTTTTGCTTACTTTAGCAGTTAGTACTGCTGAGATCAGTTTCTGTTGATAGGGATACATGAACCTAGTAATCCTTTAGTGTCTAATCTTCTGCAGACCATCGTTGAACAAGGTGGCCTGCAGCCAGGAGGCCTGAACTTTGATGCTAAGGTGCGCAGAGAGTCCACAGACCTGGAGGACTTGTTCATCGCTCACATCGGAGCCATGGACGCCTTCGCACGAGGACTGCGAAATGCTGTTCGCATTATTGAAGACGGGCTCATGGCTCGTATGGTGAAGGTATGTCTGCAGCTGACTGAAATTCACTGTTAAACACACTTTGATTTTCATGTTCATTGTTGTTGGGAAAATGCTACATCATGTTTGGTTTCTGACTGGTTTGTGTGAATTGAATAGGAGCGATACTCAAGCTTCAGGCATGGCATTGGACAGAAAGTGGAGGATGGTTCTGCCACCTTAGAGGAATTGGAGGTAAGATTATTGAAGACTTGTTTATTTAGCTACAGATGCTTTAGCACAACCATCTCCATTATCTTATACCTTAACACATTTGTCTGCTACTGCTTATATCTCTTCATTTGTAATCTCATGTGTAAAACTGCAGAAATCCTCTTATTTTTCTTTAAAAAATGATGTTATTTAGAAGGAAGAGAGGATTGTTGCTAAGGCAGGTATATGGTTTATATGTTATCACATGTATTTAGTTTCACATTTCTACATTTTAAAACTGCAGTATAACCAGCAGTATTTGTGAACAATGCTTTTTGGCTGACCAGTGAGGTATTTACACCTGAGATCTGTGTGTGTGTGTGTGTCGGCCCAAGAAGATATTAGTGTGTTTATCGCCAGTGTAATAAAGTGAGTAGAAAGCTACAGTAAGTGAGAGATGATGGTCTCAAATATATACTCTTCTGTGTTTTGTTTCCTCAGGCTTTCATAAAGCAGAACGGCGAGCCGAAAGTATCATCGGGGAAGCAAGAAAAGTATGAATCCATCTTTAATCATTATATATAATGAAAGCATTGCTCTCCTGTGTCTGCACATGGTGACGGGCCACCTTAAGTAGAAGCTGTTCTGCTGTAGTGCTGGCGTTAAAATACTAGTGAGCACATCAAACATAGCGTGAGAAAACGCAGAGCACCAAATTAATCTCGCCGGAATTAAGAGCTGCACTTGTTTTCAGTCATTTCACTAAAACGTACAAATACAGATGCTGAACGCTGCATGTAGAGAGCCGAAATGTTAAAGTATCTGTGACAGATGAACTAGCTTCAGACTAATTCAGTATAAAGCTTTGGAAATGTGCATATCAATCTGTATTTGTAGTGTTATTGACATATCATCTGGTATTGGATGCAACGCCTTAGCTGATGTTCAGTAATAAAACATGTTATCACTACAAAGTGGTGATGTTTATTTTTGGTTAATGATTCTGTGTTCTCCAAGTCATCCCCTCCTTTTGAAATTCATTTATTGTTAAATCCAGATTTGGAAGAGAACATTTTAATGTTAAAGTTCCTACATATTCCTAGTTATATGGAATCTAGCTGTAATTCTGTCACTCCTGTGTATGTATGTATTTTAGTTCTGGCCTGACAGCAATGCCTTCTTTTCACCACAGCTTCTGCAACAGTCTGATTTAGCAACCAAAATAATCTTGTATATGCACGTCCCAGGGAAACTCATTCCAATATTTAAGGCTTGTACTGTATATCCAGGGGCGTTTGAACTGTGCCTGTTGACTTTTTTTTTTTTAATAACCTCTAGGCTTTGGAAAGAGCTCTCACTCTGCACCTTTTCACCTTACCGTGAATGTCTGCACTGTGTGATGTGTTAGCCAGTCTTTAAACATGGGTAGATGTTGTCGTTTTGGCCTTGCAGTCACATATCGGCATCACGCGTATTAAATGCTTAAAAGTGCTTTAATGCTGTGTTTTGTGTAGACAATAAAATTAATATAGTATGCACAACATTAGTTACCATGGCAACAGCCTGCCATCTGAAGCAGAGATGGATGGAGAAGAGAGCTGCTATGATATTTACCAGACGAACTCGAGCGCCACAGAGTGATCTATCTCGTCAAACATAGACAATCTTTGCACCATGTCCCTGTCTCTTTCGGTATCTGTAAAAGAAATGAAACGTACACCTTTTTACTGACATCACATCATACTACCAGCCTGCCAGCCGGCTGTCCAATCAGCGGCCGATGGGCCTCCCAGTCCCGGCGCAGTCCTGCAATCAGCGGATAGCGTGAGCTCTGCTCACCGACACGTCACTCTTGATTGGAGGGTTGTGCGGTAGAGAAGGCGGGATGTGAAAGCAGCCAATCCGCGCTAGCCCGTGTTTCTTATTATCATAAAATATTGAGCAGCATCGGTCCGACTCTCTGTGGATTATCATGAGTTATTAAGGTAACATTTTGTTTGGAGTTGACTCACTTGTTTTTGGATCACATGAGAAACAATATCGAAAGAAGAACAATTATTATTTTGTAACTTTTTTTTGTCAGCCTGAAAACTGTTTCTCACTGGTGCGTTCCCCATCACTTTCTGTTCTTCTGTTATCCAAAAAGATGTGGACTTTCCTGGGAATAGCGAGTTTCACGTACCTTTATAAAAAGTCCGGCACAATGTTGACTTTTGTTCCCAAGGAGCTTGTAATGGCCGCGGTCTTATTTATTACAGTCGGACTGTTGCTCTCGTACATGAGATACTTTCATGACCAGAAGCTCAGAGTCTCTCAGGTGTTTTATTTGCCTCTGAGCCTTTTGTCTTTTTTACCTGTCATCAACCACTTCATCCCCCAAACCCCAACACAGAGCAATGGGAGGGCAGAGGACAACAGTAAAAAGGTAAGACATACGAACATAGGACAACAGCTAAAATAATGAAAACGACTCGTTTTTCCATTTGATTGAATTTGTTACATTTTTAATTCCCATTTTGTGAGCTTGCCCGAGAGAAACAAAACCAACATTTCTTGGGGCTTCTTGTTGTGGGGAGTTTACTTTAGAATGTATGAACTATTGTTAACAAGTACTTTAGATGTTCACGGTTACTGTGGCTGTGGGATGGTAAAAAAAAAATCATATTGCAAATATTTTGAGTTATTTTTGGCGACAATTTTCACCTTTCGTTTCAGGCAGGAGCATCTCTGTAGCACCACAACGTTTAATGAGTAATTCTGTGTTGGGACTCATTTTACCTTTAGAAAACAACTGGAACTCCTGCAGTTTGGGTATTGTGCTTGACCCTGGTGCACTTTTACTATTTGTATTAATTGTTCAGCCCTAATGTACTTTTGTATATCCAGGGGCTGCAACTCACCCAGAGGGACATAGCTGGATATTTGATGACGTGTAAAAATTCGCATTTTCAAATGTTTGCCTCACAGTCCAGTTCAGAATGGACTTTACACTGTGTGTAATGCAGACTCTCCTGTCCATTGTTTCCAGAGCCGGAGAACAAGGCAAAGAGTGGATATGAAGTCCTCTGCCTCACAGAGTGCCTCAGCCAGTGGCCCCTCGGAGGCCCCAGAGCCAGATGTGGTGATCGTTGGGGCTGGGGTCCTGGGCTCAGCTATGGCAGCCGTCCTAGCCCGGGACGGGAGGAGGGTGACGGTTGTGGAGAGGGACCTGAAGGAGCCTGACAGGATAGTGGGGGAGCTGCTGCAGCCTGGAGGATACAGAGCACTCAAAGAGCTGGGACTGGAAGGTCAGCAACAGGAGCTGCTGCTGCGTATACGAACACCTGAACATACACATTATTAGGGACCACATCAGAGCTCTCAGTATTTTCCTGTCACTGGTTTGAAGTGGATGGGGCTCAACTGGTTTCTGCGCACCAGTCAGAGTTAGCAGTATTTGAATCATGTCACCGTTGTTGTCAGTCAAATCCGATCTGCACAGCACTGATGAAGTAGATGTTTTGAGCATTTTGAGTATTAAAGTGTTAGAATTAAATAATGTATGATATTTTTTAAATTTTAACTCTGCTGCTAAATATGAAATGTTTTCAAGAGTGTGAAAAGTTTAAGTGGTTTCACCTGTAAGTCTCACTTTCTTCTCATCTGAATAGTTTTGATAAGGAAGTTCAGTGTGAGATGATGGCTTTTATTTGCAGCTTACTTCATAACAAATATCAGTGATCCTGATAGTTTATACAGCCAATTACATTATTATCAGGAGTTCTTCACATATCCAGAACATATCTCTTCTAGGACCGAACCTAGCTGATTTTGTTATTAATTAATCCAAGTAATAAATTCATCCAGCTTGACCAAATCAACATTAATTGCTTACATCCAAGTATGTAGATGATCTTTTCCAGTGTGCCTCAATCTATCCGTCCAGCACAGCTTTGGCCAGTGAGCATCAACTTCCAGCTCCCATAGTAGCTTTTGACCGTGGTTTCATTTTGTCCTTATGTATCTAATCCCACATTCAGCATATGAGCATCAGCATACCGAGTGAATAATGAACAAGGTGTGCTGTGAAAATGTAACCTGTTGTATGTGTTTGCCCTCAGGTTCAGTGGAGGGTCTGGATGCCCATCTGGTGCACGGCTATGTGATCCATGACATTGAGAGCAGCACAGAGGTGGAGATCCCTTACCCTCAGGTGGAGGAGAGCATCCAGTGTGGGCGCGCTTTCCATCACGGTCGATTCATCATGGGCCTGAGGAGAGCTGCGAGGGCCGAGCCAAAGTGAGCAGAGTCCATGTGCCAACTGAGCAGCTGGCTACTTGGATGACATTGTTTTTAAGCTAAAAGGTGCAGGAGTATAATTTAAAATCTGGGGTCTGCCTTGTATCTGCTCAAAACAAACTACAAACTACAAACTGGTTTGACAAAAATAAATAAATCTTAGCTCAAGACCCATTTACCGGCTTTTTCTAGAACTTTCAAGTGAATCTTTAATCTTCTGAGCCCTGGAAAGAAACATCAGCTATACAGGGTTAAGATATGGAGATTATTTCCTTTCTCATGTGTTCATATTAGAGTTGCAAGAATTAGTCAATTAGTCGACTGACAATTATTTTGATAACAGATTAATCATTTCAGTCACATTTGCTGGTTTGTAAGGGTTTGGGCTCTGGGAAATGTTCACATTTTTTTGACATTTTATAGGCTAAAGGATTAATCAGTTAATCATGAAAATAATCAGTATATTAATCAGTAATCAAAATAATCATTACAACCCTAGTTTGCTATTCACTAAATGGTTTAAACTGACCTTCTTAACACTCCTAATGAGTGCTGTGTAATTGCGACCCCCAGTGTCACATTTATAGAAGGCACGGTGACCAGTTTGCAGGAAGAGGACGGCTGTGTGACCGGAGTGCAGTACAAAGATAAAGAAACCGGAGACATCAAGGTGAGAAGAGCAAACGCTTTTGCACCTTTAGATGTTTTTATGTCATTTTCCAAAAAAAGAAATACTTTATTGGTGCAGAGGGTGTGTGATGACTGTGTGAATGTGTGTCCTCTAGGAAATCCATGCATCGCTGACTGTTGTGGCTGATGGCTGTTTCTCCAAATTCAGAAAGAGTCTGGTGTCTGGGAAAGCTCACATCTCCTCTCACTTTGTTGGATGCCTTATGAAGGTAAAGACCACACATTGGTGTTGCTATCATTACACTGCACTGAATACATTGAAATTACTTTCAGTTGTCCACCAGTTGATCAGCTGATTAACAGGAAATTATCAGCAGCCACTTTGATAACTGGTTCATTGTTTCAGTTATTTTTCAAGCTAAAATGCCAAACATTGTCTGGTTTCCACTACTCAGTGTGAATCTTTTCCTAATATCCAGTAACTTTCTGTCATATTTGAAAGTAAACTGACACACACACACATTTTTAAACTTGATATATTTTGATGCATTTCGAAGATAAAGTCCTTTTCAAATGTAATGTGTGCCCATCAGTCACTCTGTAAGCTCTGCTGGGCTACAGCGACTCAGGATTTCTGTTATTATTAGCTTCATTTCTTAGTCATCACCGTACTTCTCTCCAGGACTGTCCTCAGTTTAAAGGCAACCATGCTGAGCTGGTGCTGGCCAACCCCAACCCGATTCTGATCTACCAGATCTCCTCCACACACACCAGAGTACTTGTGGACATCAGGGGGGAGATGCCTCGTAACCTCTCAGAGTACATGGTTGAGAAGATACACCCACAACTGCCAGGTATGAAAGAGAAGCTCATTTTGGAAGTGTCTCAGAGGTTTTATTCTTCTAATTATCACTAATGAGAAATGACCTTTGGCCTGAAGAAGAACCCCTGTAACGTGATAAATTAGGAAAAGTTTGTAATACAGTTTTTCTGAAAGCCGTCCACAACTTTTTTCATGAAGCAGCGATGCCAGACATCATGGTAGGTAGGAATGTATCCAGACTGCTGCCTTTGCAGTGGAGCCAAGGAAGCTGCAGTTGAAGGATTTGACATTCATGGTGCGCTCTGCTATTCAGCTGAAATATCAAAGCCACAGTATCAAAGCACCAGCTCCTGTAACCTTGACAGAGGTCCAGCTGAAATGGCGGAGTCAGTCACACTGATGCATTGATAAATGTACATTCAGACACCAAAAGAGAAAGCTTTTTCTGGTGCATGTGCCCAGCATGCACCTTTGGGTTTTCATGCACAAAGCCAGCTGAGTGATGGGCTGCCTGTGCTTTCTCTTTCTTTCTCTCTTTCCTTCAGAGCATTTAAAGGAGCCTTTCATGGTGGCACTGCAGAACGATCGACTCAGGTCCATGCCTGCCAGCTTCCTCCCTCCCTCCCCTGTCAATAAGCCAGGTACTGAAGCACTATTGACGGCTGTGTTACTAGAGATGGCAAGAGGGAATCCATTGAACTGATTTCAGCTTGTGTACAGGACATGTCATGAAAGTATGTAGTCTATCACTTTCATCACCGTAAGACAAAACAAATTAAAGAGCTTTCCTAGTTGTTGACTAATTTATAATTAGTCTGTGTTTTAGGTTAAATGCATGTTCATGCCTGGTCTTTCTGAGGTTTTTGTATTAGTACTGTGTTCTATGAAAAGAAAAATCCTGATAGAAGAACAGTAGTTGTATTTTATTTTTACATTGTTCTTCTTTTTATTATTATTATTATTGTTATCATTATCTGTCAACCTGACAGGTGCTGCAAGGCGGATTATGTTACCTTAAAAATTAAACAAAATAAATACAGTGTGTTAATCACAGAGGTCTAGTGGTGCTGGTAAAGCCAGGCTAGATGTTTCTAGTATTTGTGCAAAGTTAAACTAAGCTATGAAGCAACAGCTTAGCACAAATAATGTAAACATCTAGCCCTGCTCTGTATGCAGCAAATGCTGCCTACTAGCACCCCTAAAGCTTGTTGTTGCTGTGGTTTGCTAACTAGAAGGTGGAAAATGCAGCACATAACCCTCTGTAACACCACAACATGCTGTTATATTACACTTCATTATGCACAGGATTAGACAAACAGGAAAACATGTTAATTAGTGAGGTTTGGAGGTGCTGCTAGGCTGATTTGGTTACTTAACTAACTAGCTAACCAGCTGACCAGCTAAGTAGCTGCTGACAGTAGCCTCATACAGCACACAGACATGAGAGTGGTATTGAGATTCTCATTGGCAAGAAATTGAATAAGAATATTCCCCAAAATGTCAAACCGTTCCTTTAATACAGCCTGTATGTGTGTGTGTGTGGGTGTGAGACTGGAGTTGTAACGCTAGTGAGCTTTTGTTAATGAGCGGTGACAAACACTTCACTGTCACAACATTGGAAATAAGCATAGAGAAACTATTTCTCTAAGTCATCCTCCACATGTCACCCTGCTGACTGTGTTTGGCTCTAATTGGGGAAGTATGAAGTGTTGATGGGGGTGGTGGATAACAGCTGGTGATGTATTTTGGATGTGAGACATACAGCAGTTTGTTGTTCGCAGGCGTGCTTCTCCTGGGCGATGCTTACAACATGAGGCATCCTTTGACGGGAGGGGGGATGAGTGTTGCCCTCAACGATGTTAGCATCTGGAGGAGTCTGCTGAAGAACATCCCGGATCTGTATGACAACAGGGCCATGCTGCAGGTGAGCACAGCTACTCGACCTTAACCATTTTAATGCCAACAGTTCACGAAACGTTTTCTTATCGGGACTCACAAACTCTAATTTAAAATGTAGAAAAATAGAAAAGATAAGGCCTGTGCACGTGCCTTCCAGAAGGTTCACTGATTATAGAAGCTATATCTGGAGCCTTTGCTGCATCACTTTTGCCTCGTCCTATTGTTCCCTCTGCTGTGTGTAAGAGACTGCAGACCAGTGTGCAATATTACACTCTTTTTTTTTTTTTTTCTTCTCAATAGGCAAAGAAAAAATTCCACTGGGAACGCAAGTCATCACATTCTTTCGTGGTGAATGTGTTGGCCCAGGCCCTGTATGAGCTGTTTGCAGCCACTGACAGTAAGTCTCTGCTCGGCACTGCATCCAACGACACATGGAAAACAATGATGTGATTATTATTTTTAGTTTGAATAAATAGAAAAGTAAAAACAAACAACCAAAAAAAAACAATAATTTCAAACAACACTTATTGGTCATTTTGATTCTCATGTTCATGTGCCCGTTTTGTGTTAACCAGATTCTCTTCATGAACTGAGAAAAGCTTGCTTCCAGTACTTCAGGCTTGGTGGAGAGTGCATTGCTGGGCCTATTGGACTCCTCTCAGTGTAAGCATTAGATCATGTCCTCTAAAATAACATCATATGGACAGAATTGGTCAAATATGGCATGATGGAAAGCTCGGGTTAATGGAATAGTTGGACACCTTTCACTTTCTTGCCTGGAATTAGATGAGAAGATTGATACCACTCTCAGTAAGAAAGTACAGCCAGATAGCTGTGCTTAGCATCAAGAGTGGCAGGCCTGTTTTGTAGCTGTTTCCTGTTTCCCCCAGTTTCTAGGCTTAGACCATAAATAGCAAATTATACTATCAAATTTCTCATCTCACTCCCAGAAAGAAAACAAATAAGCATATGTCCCAAAACTATTCCTATGTAAAACATTAAAAAGAAGAGTTAACAATATCTTGATTTTTACCAGGTTGCATCCTAAACCCCTGACACTCATTGGACACTTCTTTGCTGTGGCGCTGTATGCAGTCTACTTCAACTTCAAGTCGGAGTCGTGGTACACCAAACCTCGAGCTTTATTCAAGAGTGGAGTCATCCTGTACCGAGCCTGCACAGTCATGTTTCCACTCATCTACTCAGAACTCAAGTACCTTGTGTACTGAGGAGCACTGATGTGGACACAGAAAGACCAAACTCAGTGTAAGGTCTTGAAAGACCTGTGGCTTAATTGGAAACAAAACAAAAAGCTGGTATTTGTCAGCTGTTTCTATGCTTGCCTTCCTGCTGAAAAATGCACTGTTGCCATCTTAAATCATGATGTTATTACTGAACATTTTCTACAATATGCCCTTGCCTTACTGAGGTTGTCATTGTCCTAATGTCTTACTTAATGCTCTCTTTTAATTGGGACATATTGCACAATAATGCCTTGGTGTAGCCTTGTGCTCACGCACACACTCTGGCCTATATGCTAGAAGTTTGCAACATGAAATGTATCAACACATGCCCTGATTTACACTAAATTACTGTGGAATTATTCCTGCCAAACAGACCAGCTATGTGAAACATGGCATCTGAAGCTTAGAATAATGATTTTGCAGTAGGGTCACTTTTGTGCTGTATATTTTCCTGTTGTGCTACTTTGGGCTGTATTTAATATGGGATTTAATTTAAATCCAAAGTTTTGATGGAAGACTTTTATTAGCAAACTGTCTGAATGATCTTGTGTTTTATTTCATACAGAATAGAGTATTTTTCATCTTGTTGAGGAAAAAGGTCTTCAGTATTTGTTCAACGTTCACACATTCTTTCTTGCAATGATCATTTCCTGCCTTCCTGATATTTTGGTCTTGTTTTTACATATAATGATAAGGGACTTTTTGTAACAGCCTGTCTGAAACAGGGCTGACAGCATAATCCCAGCACTACTTTAGTCTTGCTGGATGTCAATAAAGAGCCGGAGCATGATATTGCTCGGGGGAAGTTTGGGTTTGGCTTATCACGATGGTATGGAGACCAAGTTAGTGGATGATGCTCAGGTGTGGTTTGTCCTGAGCTGACACAAGGACCTCCTGATTTTCTTGTTATTACAGCAGAGATCTTTGGATTTTGAAATCTGCATAATTTTGACAGTTATTTGTAATGGTTAAATATCTGACAACAGTCAGAATGTAGAGTTCGCACTGAATGGACCCCTGGGACAGTTAATGATAATACCAGTGAGTAACTGTTAACACTGCTCGACTGACCACCAACTCAAATGGCCATTAGATGGAGCTCACTCACAGCAGATGGACAAATGGAGGCAGTTTAACATCCAGTGTATCACATTGTATTTTTATGTGCGTATCTGAATAAACTGGATGAAGCTACCCTGCTGTGCTTTAGCAGTGAAAGCCAGAAGAAATATAATGGAACATGATAAACTGTTGAGACTGCATTGGGCTTTAGCTGCAGCTTTGGGATGGTTTTAATAAAGCACCATAGGAATACTGGTGATGGATAGCTTTTAACTTTTTCAGCTGTAATAAATATAGCTGTTGGCCAATGGCCAGAGCAGGGTGCTGATGATTAAGAATAATTCAAAGTTTATAAAAATTAACTGTATCTGCAAAGACTTTAAATGACAACATGAACAATGTCAAGTTACAGGTAGGCTGTATTAGTATGTTTTTCTGTCATTCAGAGTCCATTTAGAGATGTAGAATGCAGTTTTGAAGAGACAGCTGGCAAAAGAGATAAAAGCCTCTGTCTCCTTCTCTCACTCCTGCATCTGAACTTCAAACCATTTACAATCAAGATGTCTCTGGGGGCCATTACAGTGGCACCCAGAGACATCTTTAAGCTGGACTCTCCTGCTGGATACAGACTGTGTTAGAGACCATAAATAGCAGAGTGTGATTGCAATCAATTTATAAACCAATGAATTTCAAAAAGCTGTTATGAGTTGAGTAGGTCAGTTTTCATTTACATGATGCATTATAGACATAACTATAAGTAAATAGTCATTAAATTAGATAAGTAATTTAATGTTGTTGTTTTGTCACTAAATTAATTAACTAAATTTAAAGTTAAAAAGCAGAATTACATTTTCAAAGGCTCTTATAGAGCCATTGAAAATGTAATTCATTTTGCTGGTGAATTTAATGTGCCTGCCTGTTATATTTGAATTTATTTATTTACTGCTTAAATACTCTTTGTATTATGTAACTGCTTCTTTAAGCTTGGTTAAGTAAGTTAAAGATGTATAAACTATGTATCAATTAAATGAAATTTAATTATTAATCAGCAAATGCACTGTTCTTATTTTATTTGCATTGATGTAATCTGGCAACCTCCAGATTCCATATACCAGGAACTACATAGAACGCAAGTATACAGATTGTAAAGCCACCAGAGTTTGACTCCGGCCTAACCCACATGCCAATTAGACCACTGTTTGACATGACCTGAGAGGATTTTAATAAAAACAAAATAGTACACATAAAACCCCATCAGAAATTCAGTCATATCCCAGGTTACAACAATTAATTCCGCTTTATTGTTATTTATACATCACTGATACATTGTATTCTGGTGAAATAATTGGAAGAATTATCCATGTTACTCTTTGTGACGCCCCACAAGAACACAAATACTGGTGTGGAAGACCAGGAAGGGGGGAAGAAAGCTCCTGGGGGGAGGGTTATGTACTGTACACACTTCCCTTTGTCCGCCTCCATCTGCCAATCAGAGGTCAGCCTGCCTTCATACCTACCTGTGCCTACTGAGACTCACCTGACAGCCACATGAGGAGAGAAACCGAAGCCCTGCCGTCACGTTTAGCCACGTTCAACCCCCCCTTCCTACCTTAGAGTAATCCTCCTTTTTAGACAAACAGAGCTTTAGGGCATACCCTTATTGATATTGGTAGCAGAAAGCTTTCTACTAACAGTTAACATCTTAATGATCTAAACAAAGAAGTATTGTACAGCTACTGCTAAGAGAATATAAGAACCTGGCCATGACGCTTTTACACCAGATTAAAGTGCTAGAAGCAACCCACCAATCCACACTTTATTTTATATATTTTTTATATATATATATATATTTATATAGCATTATGTAGGTGTGATATATATATATATCTATATATATCTATAGATATAGATATATATATAAACAAATCTACTATTTTAACATTAATTTACAGGGTAATATACATTATATTTTAACAGCTGAAATATCAGCACAAATAGATCACTGTCACACTTAACAGCAAAATATATACGATTATATAAATCCATATATAATCATATATACCAATATATAATTGTCATATATGCATGTAAAACAGTTAACCACGTCTCAGGCTTTTCAAATGATACCCAGAAAAGCAATTGTGTATCAAGACGTAAAAGCTTTACAAGTTTCTCTCTTGAAAAAGCAACAGGCAGCGGCAAAAGTACCACGACCTGCGGGTATTTGAGGTCACAGGACAGTTATTTGCATATTCCACATATCTATTGCAACACATTACTGTCTACAAACAGTACAGCCAGCATCCTGTGAGAGGAGCTGGTGTTAGCTGGACTCACACATACACCCACTGAACAGAACATTACGATGATGGGTGATCAGATTATAGCTATGTGCTTTCAGATGGTGTGCCATGACGGTGAACAACAGGAGGACTACAATACACAATACTCTATAGTTTAGCCTCAGAAGACAACCCAAAACTGTACTGTAAAAAGACTAAGCCCCTCCCTCCCCCCTGCAAATATCTTCTCTTCTCTGAGTTAAGTGTTATAGTATCCTGCTGCTGATGAGTTCTGTATATCAGTGTTTTCCCACAAACCCCAACTTTATTTTGACACTCCACCACCACCAAGATTAACGGAATGTGTTCAGCTTTTGTCTCATTTATTTCCCTCTAACTGGGTCTCTCTCTCTCCATCAAGGCTGACAGCAAAGTGAGTAACATCCTACCAAATGAACAAAGTTCTAGGGGGTCTGAGAGGGTGCCAGCGCCTCCTTGAGCTTCTGTAAAGTTCAGATTGACAATCTGGACCAGTAAGGCAGTTCTCACTTCTCGCAGCTGTCCCAAACCTCAGCTGTCATCATCTTCACCACCTCTCAGGTGAGAGGAGCTCCGATGGTCCTTTGCTCTTCAAGCCTTGGTGGTTCCTTCACTGCTTCCCCTCTCCTCATCCCCCTGATGCAACCTCATCTTACCATTTCACTGACTGCTTTACACACTCCTCCTACTCTGCAAAGACGCTGCACAAGGCTGTAACAACATACACACAAAGGTAATTTTTCACAAAGAAAAAAAGCTCTGTAATAACTGCAGTAGTAACGCACAACAAGCATCCGATAGCTGGCTTCCGGCCTGGGGAGCCCTGGTGATGTGCAGTTAGGTTTGGGACGTTGCCATTGTTCTAAAGGACGAGGACTCCTCTGTTTGCCCTTTACAGGTTTTTCCTCCTGTGGTGTACTGTTTTGTTACTCAAAAGCCCAGACCTCTATGTCCTGCACATAGAAATCCTCCTTTTTTGAGAGCATAGGGTTTCCAAATGTTTTACAAGAGTGACTCCTGCCATGGTAGAGGTCTCCATCCAGCCAGAGGCCAAACTCACCACTAAAGGAAAAGAGAGCAAAAAGTCTTCAGCGAGGGGCCACAAACTATTTTTCCAGGTTCCTATTCTCTCTCTCTCGTTCTTTCAAACTAAACAGTTTCAGGCAATCAGCATGACTTATCTGCCTGTTCAACAGAACTGTTTTATTTGTCATCCTAACTTTAAACTGTATTACATCATCACATTCAAATGTTGAGTTTTGCATAAATTGTGCATCAAAAGCAGCTTGGTCTCACCTTCCTCCCCCAAAAGCTAATGAGTCCATATCTCCTTTGATGAAGAACATGTTGTCACCTGTCCATTTGTACACCTGTTGCAGACACAACAGAGCATACATCACAAGGTAATGAATGACATATTGAGGCTGACATAAACCAATATTGTCTGTCCAGTCGTCTTCATTCTGAATAGAAGAGCACACACACGTTTGCCTCAGAGAGCAGGATAGAGAATTAATGACTGCTAAATACAATTGGAAAAATTCTCTGTGATGCACCAACAACATGTAGTACAAGTGACATCAATCAGCTCTTTAACAGAAATATCTGCTGCCATTAATGAGAAGATTAAAACCACTACGTGCAGAATTAACACGTGAGTGTAGCGTTTTTGAGCATCTGCTCTTCTTTTTTTAGGAGTAGCTGCAGAGAATGGGAAAATCACAGTGAAAACTGGTGCAGTCAACTGTTCTTTTCAGCCCATTCATCTGGGTTGAATCCATTTAGTGTAAATGAAGACAATGTGAGTTACAAAACACTAAAACACACTTTGAATTGCATCATGTATAAAGCATGCGTGTCTGACTGTCACATGCATCAGAAGAGCACATGACTACCAAGTATATTCACAATGTTCACGTTATGAAGTGAATCACACGACACTCAAGCCTCTTTAAGTACATTGTACAGCTGTGTAAAGTACACACACTTTGCCTAACTCTGTGTCGGTAAAGTGTGTGAGTGAGCGCGATATCTGAAACCAACAAAAGCAAAGCGCCAAATGCAGGTACACATTCTCGAGTACATGTCTGCATCGAAATACTTGAGTAATAAAAGACTATGCTGAGAGTCTCCACCGAGTATTGGTCTAATTTATGGGCACACACATTCTGTCCTCTGCCATCTTTATCAGAGTTGGACACTCAGGGGAAGGGATTCGACAGTGCATTCAGGTACACCTCGTAAACTCTGAAATATACATCACTGTGTACGCCAAAGTGTGTGGGGGTGCCGACAGCAAAGAACTTTGTCGACAGATAGTTCATGGCGCATTCATGTGCACCTAGGAAACTTAGAAATCCATTCTTCAATCGTGACAAAGGCTGTTTTTACTTATTTATTTATTTTTTTTAATTTTCTTGTCCTACACCTGTAGTTACTTAGCTGCTCTTTCATTACAGCACTTTAAGTGCTTACCTCTTGGTGCAGAGGGGGTAGAGTATAGCTGGAAACAAGTTTTGGGCCAAAAAAGCAAAACAGTGAGTGAAAACATGCTACTAGTTCAGTACAGCTGAGAGGAACAGTAGAGTTGGTTTATAAGTCTCTAAGGATGCGTTTTCCATTACAGTAGTCATTTGATCCAGTGTTTACATAACAGTGAGTGGTGCAGCTTTAAAGCAGCATCAGCCCCATGGGCATCGGTTCTGCTGTAAGTCTTCTCAACAGAAAGTATACTGCATGTACTGTATATTGACAAAACTGAACATTTAAAAGCCCAACTTAAAAAAAATTTTTTTTAGAAAATTTGAATTCTAATACAGACCCAACATCCTCAAAATAAGAAAGGTAGTATACCTCAAACTCTGGATTGAAGGTGAAGAGAAAGGTCTCTCCTGTGCCATAAAAGCCATCACTGACTTTAAAGGGCTCAGATGCCAACGCACCAAACACCTGGAAACAAAGCAGATGGCCTGACTACTGTACACTTGGGATTCACCCCAACATTGACAGAATTATTAGAAAATGATTGGTGCTTTGACTGAGTTCCTCATATTAGACTGTACTGCTGCTATTTTGAATTTACAGCTTACCTGGCCATCGCTATCCTTAATAACCATGAGCACTGGGGTGTCCTGGCCCTGCATGGCCCTGTATAGTGTCTTAATGCTCATGCCATGCTTTGAGGTGCCAAAAGCCAGCGTCCATGGGTACCCAATGGTCCGAGGTGGGAGATTCCTGGCAAGCTGAGAGTAGGAGGAAAAGAGAAAGGAAATGAAACACAGAAAGGCCACAGCCACCAATGCTCAATTACATCTGTGGTGACCTTTTAACATCGTCTAGTGTTTAAAGAAGAGTAACAGGGCTCCAAACACAGAGCAGTCTCAAGAGGAAGAGAGGTCCAGCACTCCCTGTGAGAGCCTGCTGCCCTGCTGTCTGACAGACTGAAGGATTAACAGTTGCTGTGGTGTATGGGGAGATAAATCTGACCAAGGCACTGGAAGAGCGGTGCAGTATATGCTTCAGATGAAAACATGACAACTTTTTACAGTATGCTGAACCATTTTCTTTGTATGGGACGAAGGCCATTAAACGTTCTGTTCGCTCTCCAGTAATTCATCAGTCCTTGCCCTTTTCTTGTTGGTTCAGCACATCCTCCAGTGGTGGAGCTGAAGCAGTCGTGTAATCAGCAGGCTGGAAACGAAGCCATGAGGAGATGAGCCCTGACTCTGCTCACCTCTGCTCTGCTGTGAGCCGGGCCTGAGCTCTGAGCTGCATCCTCAGAGTGATTAAAGGAAGCTGCCTATTGGCAATCTATTGGTCAATGTGCCAACTGGGACTCATTTGGAGCTGTGCATGTGTGGCTGCACTGCCTGCGAGCCACACACAACTCCTCACTCAAACAACATACAAGGGTAGTCACTCAGAAGGTACTGTCCTTTCCTTCAATAATGTATTAACAATATTCTCTGCTATAATCCTTAATCATACATAAAGTAGTTATGTCACCTTTAATTCAACAACTTTGCCACAGAACAACCCACCGATCATAGTATGAAGTCATCAAGTCACCTACGCGCCTACATAAATACTAATCTCTCTGCTAAATGTATTGTTATTACAGCAATGAATACATTTATTCCCCGAATACATTGTGAAAAATAATCGTGAAATAGAAACCTGGGAATGGATGACTTTGTTTCATATGCAGCAAATTTGAAAGTGAAATGATCAGCCAAGTATTCAGTTTTTGCATGCTGACATTCAAGCCAACCACACAACACACAGAATAAATCTGAGATAGAAACTATCAATCTAATAGATAAGGCTAGCCACGCTTACACTTTTTCTTATTAAACATATTCCATTAAAACACATTAAAATCTCTCCAGTACATTCCAACTTTCCCTTCTCGTCTGTAGCAAGGCACCAAGCCCCACTGGCTCAGATTAAAAAAATAAATCCTTAAAAACAGGTGACAAATATATCTGTATACTTCATTTATAATAAGAAACTGGAATTAAAATTTTAGGCTAACTTCCTAAGACAAATAGACAATGCAGATTTTTAATCAAATGTTAATCAAACTGGAATAAACCGTGCATTTGTTTGAGACTGTTTTCAGCAACAGATGCAGCATGTGAGTATGCAGGATGACCAAAGAGTGTATGTGGCACTGAGTTACAGTGTAACTGTGGCACACCGATACGATTGATTGAGCTATAGATATTTATGCTCTACATGCTCTCATCATGTGACTTGATGACCACTACAGAGGACAGACTATAACCAGCCTTTGACTTCAAAGTTTGACAAACATCAATACAAACATAGTGCATGTTAGATGTGTCCAGGGTGTACCTTCTCTATCTGGTCAGCCTCCAGAAGATCACTGGCTTCTTTGAGGTTGGGTTTGAATGTTTCAGGCTCAAGCTCAGTCTTGATGGAGGTGCCATGCTTGGAGTTGACTTCTTCCTTTGTAGTGATCTACAATAACAAATAAATGTTAGATAATCATACACAAAAAGATAAGGAGCAGTTTAACTTAAAGCACTGATAGTGGGAGGGTTCATTTATATCTACTTCAATCTATCAATCTACTTCTGTTTTGCATCAAATCAAGCTACTGATACAACAGACTAACTAGTTAGGCGTACTAAAGCAGTAACTACTAACAAGCTGTAAAATGCAACAGTATTCGGCTCCGATTAAAATGCAGGAGCGATTAACTTGACCAAGGAGAAAAGGTTTAACAGCTCTAGAAAGACAAAGGCTGGGAAGGCACATAAACAAGGTGAAACTAGCCTTTATCCATATCCTAACCTGAGCACTAAAAGTCTTTTTAAATCCTGCCAAAATCATAAATGCAGTGCTTGCTAGCAACACATTGATAATCCAACAATTTGATGATGACAGCTGAATATCTTCCTGCCACTCTGCAATGCCAGATGACTAGGGCTGCTTTGGCAGAACTGAGGGGAGCGGGCAGGGACACTGTCTGAGAGAGGAGAATGCAAAGTGAATAGGAAATCAACCCAATGAATAATTTGCACCGCACTGTTTGACATTTTCTCTGACCAACGGACTGTTTGGGTTATTTATCTTTCTCGATAACAGAGGCTGATTGTGGAGCGCTTCAACACCGGTGGCTGGGATGCTCTCATGTTTCAGTTCTCATTCAAATAGGACCGACCTGCATTGTCCTTAGAAAACATGATTCACCCTGTCAGGGGAGTCTTACTTCTAACCTCTCACAAACACACAAGCTCTTTGTCCTTCAATACTCTATCTCTTGCTTAGTCCTCACACAGGTCATATTCTTTATAATCAACTCATTTAAGCACCAAAGACCATTTTCTTCTTAAGAAAAGGGAGAATTTCCTACAGAAACACACGTTTCTGTGTAGCCTATACAAAAAAAAAAGTTTCTGCGGTCAGCACAAACACCTTAAAATAACTTAGATTATAATAATTTTACAGCCACTCTGACCAAGTGGCCTGAAGCAGTAAAAATGTCATGACGACAAGTCTCAGAAGGAAAGCCTGACACATGCAGATAAGGCTGCAGTCACGTGAGAACCTCATCACTCCAAACAAGTCAAACATGTTTTCTGTAATGATAAATATTTTCAGTAAAATGCTTTACAAGTTATTCCTAATTCAGCTCTTTTCAGCTTTCTTTCAGCTTTGAAAAGGTTTTTGAGCTCAAACACACATTTCTTCAACCCATCAGTCTTATGTAAAACAATAACAACGTGGATTTTTGAAGTTTGTATGCATCAGCAGCAGCTAAGCTTGCAGTATGGAGCCTATGGGAGACCATGGTGGTGCGGACAGCAGCAGGGCTGTTAGAGTAGAAAGAGGGGACAGACTGGGCTGGTCAGGGCACCTGGAGTCGTTTGCAGAGCGAGCGCAGATCTTCACTGTTTAGTGCATCAATCCGACGGTGGTACTCCGTCAGAGACACTACCTGGTAGTACAAAGACAGGAACAGGTGGAACATAAAACTCTGCCAGATCTATCGCTGGCCATGGGAAGGAAAGTGTCAGTTGTAGAAGGTCTTATCTGCACTAACTAGATTCCAGCAAACACTACTCTTTACATAAAGGTAGATATCTGAAATTTGAAGAAACAAACTGTAAGAAAGGCTGAAGGCCAAGAGTTAACTGTGGGTGAAAGAGAAGGGGATGAGGTATTTCAGAGCACTCCGTCATTTTGCATGTTTGTGTAAGTATGTTTAATATCACAACCAGTAGATGCTCCAGCTATACTACCAGTTCAAACGAAAGGATAGAAACAGCACTGCAGCAGACCTTTCACCTTTCTTCTACCCATTCTGAAATACATCAAACAAAACACATTTTGGCACTTCAGAAAAAAGCCACAAGACTGCCATGCTGAAACACTCAATGATACCTGAGGTTTGAGAGCATTAACCCACTGTCAGGAACAACAGTCTGTAAAACTACAGCCCAGACCAAAACAATGACCTACTAAACATGGCTATATTCCAACAAAGTTACACCCCACGCAGCACACTCCACTGAGAGCTGCTGCCTCTGTTCTGCCACTGAATGAACGTTGGCGTTTAATAGTCTGCTGTGCCTCAGTACAACGAAGATATTTAAAGTCTCATGCACAAGATAAACAAAAGAAAACAAAACAAGCCATCAATAACATGCCACATACAATAACATACACTCAGCAGTATCAACCCTTTCAGGTCCATGTTTCAAAAACTGTCTGGGATCAGATGCTGCCTTTGATTACTTCTAGTCTAAAACTTATCTTGTTACTGTTAGTGTAAATTACTTTTTTGGTAACAAGCTGCTGCTTTACAGCTCTCAATAATGTAGCAGAGAGGGCAAACTACAGCCCTCATAAAAAATACATCTGTGCCTCACTTTACCGCCAGCTAAAGGCACTTCAGTACATTTGTCCCCTGAAAGAGGGTAAGCTAGCAGCATGCTATCCTGCTACAGACTTTTCAATGAGAAATGGATGCCTTTTATCTGAAGGGATCAATGTCATGAAAAAGGTCAGTATTTGGATGAAACCAATTACTTACTGTACAATAATGCAGCACAAGTGACTAACATTAACAGTTACTCAATAAACCCCAAAGTCAACCTGGTAGCCCGTAACTGTGAAACATATCTGGTAAAGTGACATACAAACCAAAAACTAGTGATTGAAAATAGGAGCTGCATTTCTCCACTGACACCTAGCACTAAAAACTTTCAGACATCTTACAGAGTCACACACATCCCGGTGCGAAGAGGACAGACAACAGATGAGAGCGTTGTCCCGACTGACAAACAATGGTCAGATAGTGCCCGCTTTGTTTAACATCAGTCAGTGAACTAGACCGGACCGGCTAAAGGGCCAGCAGGCTAGTTAGCTTCGCTAGCGAGCTAGCGTGACTTGCTAACAACAACAACAACAACAGCATGAAAACATACAAGAACATAGCTACACCACTGAAGACTGTAAACATGATCAAGGCAAAAGGAACATACACAGGTATACTTCGGGGTCAGCCGTTTCTCTTGGTCTTTCACCCTTCTAGAAAACATGTCTTGCTTTCTGGGCGAGGTTGTAGCTGAAAGTCACATTAGAGATCCTTCAAGTTCTCCCCGTGTCGCCCCGAGATGAGAAAGTATAAAGCCTGGCAGCCTGCTTGACTAAAATAGAAACATTTTTCCAACGGGATCTCTATGCCGAATGGTTTGTGTGACATCGCTAAAATCCAATAACAATACGTTACAGGAGGGAACCCGGCTCCCCATTGGTTAAAAAAATCCTATGATTCCATCCCATAACCGGCAGCATTTAAAGACACAGTAACACCACTAGCCGGTGAGATTATTTCTATAGATTTATAAAAATAGAAAAACAGTGCTAGCATTCATCAGCAATTAATCAGTCAATTAAAAAAAGGGAAACTTCTATTAGTCCATTTAGCCCAACTTTTTCTCAATCAAATCTTATTTATCTTATTTGTTTATTGTTGACAAACCTTTGTTAATAAAGCACATCTATTTTGTAAAGCTTTGTCCAAAAAATCCTTTCTTTAAACAAATGTTTTGTCAACAGGACAAACTAAAGCCACAGGTTCCTATTTACTTATTCAAATGTAATGGATCATGTAGCCTCTGTTTGACAAATGTCCACAGACAAACAAATCAGTCCACTTTGCTTCCTACGTCTTTCATTTACATTAAAATTTAAATCCAGGCCACTGCTTCCGTATCAATTTCTTCATACAATAAGATAAGACAAGACAAGACAGGCTTTAATTAGTCCCACATTAGGGAAATTCATGCATTCTTTTCATTATCCACAGGCTTGTAAACCAACTCATCTGACCAAAACCCATCTATGCTGTGAGAACGTGCATCAACAGTACTAAAAATCTAGATGGATGCCCCTCATCTATACTTTCCTGACACACTTTCATATTCTATGAATGTGTACTGAAGACGCCTTGAGAAGTGAGTTTGTCAAAAAACAAAGAAAGAACGAACCCAGCACCAGTGCCACATGAGTCTGGAGGACTTACAACCAAAAACAGTTTTGTTGCCCAGTGTTTACATTCTCTGCATATGTTGAGCAACTAATAATGGTGTTAGCCTTTTGTCATTCAGCAAAATAAGTTGCTAAATGCTTACTAACACAAGTGACAGTCACACAACATCAGAGTAAACAATTACACAAACATGCAAAACACTTTGGTTGGAAGCTCAGAGAAGCGCATTTCCAAGCAAAGCAAGTGTTTACACAACTTACATAATTTACATGTGACATATTTACAAAAATAGTATATTAAAATCAAGAAATATGCAGCAGTACAAAGAAGTGCAAAAGACTTTATGACTACAAAACTTGGATGGATTAAAAAATCAACATAAGCACAACACATTTGCACTATGTGCACAGCATAATGAAAGCAAATTAACACATTTACTTAAAATGTAATTTAACATATAACAATAAACTTAAATATACACCACATACGATTCTGGATTCACAGGTAATGGATTAAGCCATAGTGGAGAACTATAGTCAATCCATGTCTTTAAGGCTTAAGACAACACAACAGGTGCACTTTAAGCAGGGTGAGGAAACAGTTTCAGCTGCGTAGAGCCTACCTCCCATTCCTTAACGTTGAGGTCAGTGACGGGCTCATCCTCAGCTGATTCTGACACCTCATTTTTCTTCACAACTTTAAACCCAGGCTCTTGTCCCATCCCCCTGACCCCCTCACCGTACATGTCTGGGCTCCACTGCATGAAGAACACATACAGGTGGTCTGACCTGGGGGAAAGAAACAGTGAAAACTATCAGAGAAGAGGTTTAATTCCTAATTGCCGTAGAGATTAAAAAAAATCATCTGGGATACCACTGCCACTTAAATATCAAGGCCAGTACCAAATACTTTCTAATAAGTATTTTTATATTATGACTTGACTGACTTTATTAAAATCTGACATAACTCCCTAAAGTTTTAAAGATGACTCCACATATTATGTGTTAAATAACTTTCACGCAGCCTGAATGTCTGTTGGAGGCAGGAGGCATTTTAACATCTAGGCAGACACCGAACAAGATCTTTTACTTTGCCTTGTGCCTAATACTGCTGAAGTGTTAAAGCTGCTTTGTCTGTGAGACACTGTGCGTTCTTGTCTGTTATCAAGTATTTTGGAATATCACTCTGTGCTAAAGTGTAGTTACATTTATGAACAAACACTATTTATCTAAATTAAACCTGTATACATTGATTTTTATGGCTATTTGAGGGCAGTGTAATAAGCTGTAAACATATCTGGCAAATGTGAGCTAACAATTGCTTATTTACACACCAAACAGAGCAAAATTAGCATTTATTTGGAACTGGATTTCTGGATACCCAGTGAAGTTAAGTTCAACATTTACTCAGGGAAAATCTGAGTATTTAGGTGCTTAATGCTGCACTGTGTTCATTAGCTAGTCATTGGCTTGTCTTGTAATCTGTCTGCTGTATGGTGTTGAGTGGGCAGTGTACAGTGGATATTTCAGAAGATGCAGGGTAAAACGAGGTTGACGCGAGCGGTGACACTGAACCATAGACTGAGGTTTTGAGCCATAATCCTAAAACAGTTAGCTGAAAGATGCTAAAATGTTCCGTAGTGCTGAGAAAAAACTTGAGGATCAGGTGACAATACTCCACTCTTGTGGCGATACTTTTCACATTACCATCTTTTGATACTTTATTAACCTGAAAAGACTGTGTCTGGTTTCTCCTGTAGCTCTCTAACACTTTGACTATAATTTTGTCCCTCCTCCTCTTCTGCTGACTACTCATATAACAGGAGAGGAACCATTTCAAAGTCAACAGTTTAGGATATAATATCATAGTATGGCAGAACAAAAAAAGTTGCAGACGAAAACAGAACACAGTGTGTGTCCTGCACTGCTATGGCTGGCAGACATGAAAGAGCCGTGGCAGACGCAGTAGGTTGAGCTGTATTTAGTGTCATGGTTGTGTATGCCTCATTCAATAGTCTCCCTTTCTTCCCACACCATTGCCAGGACACTTAAAGACACATCATGTGGGTCGCCTAACATCTAGGTCAAGCTACAGAGATCCACGCAGTGTCTGAAGAAACTATGAGCTGCTGATATCAGTTGGAACAGCTTATGATCGCTCCTCCCACACACCTTAGCCTGCTTGCAATCTAGAAAGATGAGTTAAAAATGAGTAGCTAGTAGCCCTGTCTTTTAATACTAGCTCTGAATCTGCCATGTCCCTGGGCTATCATCCCCAAGAGCAGCATAAATCACAGCAAACTTGTTTTCCAGGTGGAAAATGTTGTAGCTAGGCGACCTGAGGATGAAAACAACAAGATGTCTGTAGTTCATAGTCAATAATGAAGGAAGAGGATTTCAGTGTCATTACTGCACTCAGGCACTCAACACATTGCATAAGTGAGGAGCATTTATGGTACTGTGACTAACTAAAAAGGATTCGCCTGTTTGTCTGATTCAAATGTAATTAGCAGTCCGAGAGAGCACCATGTGTGTTGTTGCTGTACAAGTATAGACACATGTACTGAAAACAGGAGAGGTGCTGTGAAACTCACAGCTGGTCAAATAACCCATCAGATTCACCTCATGAATGATTTCCGCCTCTAAGACATTGCAATAGCCAAAGTAGCACCACTATGTTGGAGACAGAGACAGACTTTGGTATATCCAATTGATTCCCGACTTGGCTCAACATTACAAGTTTCAGTGCAGTTCAGAAAAAGTTCATGATCATCTTTGTGGGTGAAACGCATTCTGAGGACAGAAAACTAAGAAAAACATAAGCTATGATGCAGAGACCTGCTTTGGCAGATCATTATTCTTACATGGGTCGTGTGTGTGTGTGCGCGCCCTGGTGCAGGAATAAAGTTTGTGCCTGTTTCCCTGCAGAGTGAATGAATAATAAATCATTTTGCTGTCTGGCAGAGGCAGCACAGGGAGATGGGCGGAAGCCACAGAGGGAGTCAGACCTGACAAAGAATGCATATTTGATTGGTTTCAAATATTAAAAGGACTGGAGGTGAAGTGCCTCGGTAACTCAGCTGACTATTGGAGTGTGTTAGGAATAGGTTAGGACCGCATAAGGTCAAATCCCTGCAGCTTTCTACATTCAAAATAAAGTCTGCTTTAACGGGGGCTTCTATATCATGTGCTTAACTTTGTATTTTTGCCTGTTATTTACTATACCACAAAATGATTTGTTTACATTCAAATGCATTCTCCCTAGGGGTAGTGGGAGGTGCAGCAGACGCACTGACCTCTCTTGTGGCACAGCAAACCAGTACTCGTGCTTCTTGCCCTGCTGAGCATACTGCTGCATGGAGGCGCTGGCGTTGGAAACAAACGTCTTCTTCATGGGTTTCCCTACCCGCAAGCACAAGAACTTGTGAGAGCGGTGCCTCCGTCTCTCTGCAGACTCTGTACCTGGAACAGGAAATCATCACATGGTCACCGAAACATAAAATGTTATAACAAATGGGCCAAATTCTAAAGGAATAGTTTGACACTATCAGGCTAGCCTGGCTCTGACTTTTGCACTTTAGGCTTTTAACAGAGCAAACTAATGAGATATAACACGTTAATTAGTGAGCTTTACAGGTCTTGGTTGGCACATTTTGTTAGCTGGGGGCCAGATGAGCTTACTCATAGATCTTGCTAATCTAAACAGCTGCTGACTACGGCTTCATATTGGTACTGTGCATATGTCCGAAAAATATAATATAATATATATAAATATAATTTAAAAAATAATTTGTTCTGTATCAAATGTCTGTCATCTATAAACAAAACACATCTCTTGATTAACTATGTGTTTTCTTTCTAATACCTTCTTTATTTATGTGACCTAGTTTTCCATCTTAGATTTACTGGCTTCTTCAGCTGGCATTAATCATTTTGTGGCAGAAACACAACAGATGACAGAAATAAATGGAGTAGCACACTATAATTGATAGTGGCACTGAGTTTCCTACATTATCAAGGGCCTATTATAAGGTCAAAGCTCGAGACAGCAGAATAATATCATTTCATTTAGCTTCCTGACAATATGGCTAACAACATGTGCCAGTAACATTACACTGGCATGCATTATCAGCTCCTGGCTGGGCAGTTCAACATAACAAGCAATAATGACAGACAAAATAATTTTAATCTACTTAAACAAAACAGTTCTGTGTGACCAATTCAATGTTGAAAATGCATTAATTCTGTGTTAGTGCAGCTTGTTTGTAAAGTTGCTGCTGTTACTTGCGTGGGCTGTGATAATGTGCACAGAATAATGGCAGCCCTGCCGAGATCCCAGTAAATTAGAAATGTTTTTGCAGCCCGGTTCTCTGCAGGACAATAATTGCCAGGGAAAAAAAAATAGTAAATCTGTCCCCCAATGTCTTGGTCTTCTGAGGAAACAAAATGTCCAACTAGAGTGGGTTATATGGACACATGTGAGTCAGTGAGTGTGACAGACGGAGCCCACCATCAGTTATCAAAGCCAAAACTGTACCAGCCAGATACTGACTGATGTATGTGTACATACTGATGTATGTTTTTCGCATCATATCTTCCAGACATTTTCTCTTGTACATCTGGCTTTTAATAACCATCTAACTTCCACGCAGTCACTGTTTCACTCCATTTATTTCAGTACACTGGACATCACCTTGCCGGAGATAGGCAATCCATCACAGTGAACACCTTTATAAAGTTTTGTTATCACTGTGCATTATTAAAAAGAGAGTAGATCCTTTTAAAAATACTTGACGGTGCATTCAAGGATTCTGTAATTTCAAAGTATGCTACTGGTAGTACCAAATTTACAAGTTATGTTGTCAGGAAATCAAACCTGGAACAATGAGTTGACTATTTTTGCATGAAACAGGTTTCTGCTGAGCACCCAGACAATATTGCAAATTAAAGGCCATATTTTTCACATAATAGATAATCTAAGTTTAAGTTATATTTTTATACCGCATGAATTGAAGTACATCATTCTTATTTTCTTCAGAGAATATTAGAGAATAATGTTAAGCACTGTATACGCATGGTAAGAACACCCCTCTCTCATGAAAGTATACAGAAGTACACATAATGATGTTTTTCTTTTGGTTTTATACATATGTTGTGGAAGATGCCTTGATGAATAGAAGTGTCTTGGAATCTGGAGTGGGATGCAGCATATGTTTGGCATGACCAGATATAAAAACTACCAACCTACCTGTAGCAGACTGGTTAAAACATCTAAAACCACTGGTCTGATCCTTTAATATTTGACGGCAATGAACACAAAATAAGTACATTGAAGGCTCAGTGGAATTTGATTTTTTCTTCCTAAATGCACATGAAAACAAAACCAGAGATGGATGTCAAACATATATAACACCTCTCTGAATGTTGTTTCAGAAGGTGTTTTGATGTTTGGTTTCAGCATCACTGTATTTCTCCTTTGGGTGCTAGGTGTGTTTATTGCATTGCAGTGTTTGATAGGCTTTAGCTTATCACCCAGAGGAGTGGCCCAGACCACCAGAACCAGAGATCAAAGAGCTGCATAAAGCCCCATAAAGCCTGACTACCTCCGCCAAACTGATAACAACATAGGCTGCTGTTTCCCTTCGTCTTTATATTCCAATTACTAGCACCAAGGCAGAGTGGAAACTAAAAGGTTATCAGGAACCAACATGAGAGAAGTGATTCTGAAGCAGCCAGAGAGGAGAGAAACTCACTTTGATAGTCTTCAGAAGAATTTCGACGTAGGGTTGCAGCTAAAAAACAACACGAGGTCAGACTCATCACCTGAAATGTCTTCCACAAGGTTTAAGTTACCTGTTTTCTAACTTTTCCTAAGTAAGTGTGTTTACCCTCTGCAGAGTTCTCCATGCTGTCCTTCGGCATCTGCTCCACATTCTCCTTTTCCTCCTTTCCTTGTTGCATAGTGTCTGTTTTTGAGACATCTGTCCCCTCATTGGCATCCCCCTGTGGACTGGCTGAGACTGAGGTGGTACCTGTGGCACCAGGGGAGGCTGAGCTTTGGGACCCTGGGCGAGAGGTGTTGCTGCTGGGACCCTGGGCTTGGCTAGTGCTGCTGCTGGTAGTGGGTGTGCTTGGTGGCTTCTCTACACTGTGCTGCTTGGATCCCATGGGGGACTGGCTATCATTTTCTGTGGCAGTGTCTTGTGGATTGTCCTCTGGTTTTGCCGTGGCAGGGTCCTCAGTCTGGCCGACTGAGCCACGGGCACTGCCTGGGGCCTGAGAGCCAGCAGTGGTGGCATCCACCTGGGTGACGGTTAGCACAGACTCTGTGGAAGTGCCAGAGGACTTGTCCAGACGGAGGTCCTCATTAGACGCTTGTTCCTCCTCCCGAATAGGGGACAGCTCAGGCTCGGTAAAGACGTCTTCGGAGACGGAGCCCTCCGTGCTGCGCGGGGCCGTGCTACCGCTGTCGCTGGCCCCAGGCTCCCTCAGGCGCTGCTCTGGGTCCTTCTGCTGGGAGGGATGTCTCTCGGTCGGAAGAGGCTCCAGGTCACTGGAAACATGAAAGAACAGCAATAAGACACATGCAACTTTATTAATAATAAAGTAATATAGCATGTAGAGTTTGTGGCATTTAGAGCATGTTGGTGTACTGAGTGTGTATTCCTTATAGGGCCATGAAAGGTCAGTTTAATTGTTATGGCTGGTACAGCTCAGCCTGTAAAAGCAATAGCGCGATGTCCTGTGTGTCTCTAGAGGAGCGGTCTATAGTCTGAGAAAATTAACCTGATCTCAGCGTGGGCTTGAGACTTCATATCCTTTACAGAAAAACCTGCAATACAAACTGGAGCCAAGGAGTTTAAAAGATGTGGGAGTTTATCAGGCATAGAAGCTCTAATGAGATACATTATTTAGTTATATTATGGGAAAAGCAGAGCTTAAACTATGGACCAAAAAGTGCTATGCCTGCAGCACAATCCTAATAATCCCAACTGCACAAGACCAGGCATGAAAAACACCTGCACGGACAGAACTGATGTTCCCATATGCATAATACTACCAAACCCACTTATTTGGATGACACTATCAAGAGTGATGGAATATCCCTAGTACCATGGCTGAATTTCTTTTTATGTTCAACAATTATGACATTACAAAGGAGCAAATTAGCATTGCATGCAAATAATATAATAACTTTCCATATCTTGTTCTTTAAAACCTCTAATGATGTTGCATGCAAACAGACAAAACATTTGTATGTAACCAGCACACTCTCTCTACAGAATCACATTCTGCAGGCACTTGTTTCTCAGCTGTATGTTCAGACAGAGAGTGGTCAGCAGACAAGAGAGAGAGAGAGAGAGAGAGAGAGAGAGAGAGAGAGAGAGAGAGAGAGAGAGAGAGAGAGAGAGAGAGAGTAGAGACATAGACAATGGCCCACAGCTGAGAAAACAGCTGGGCCTGACATAAAAACCAGTCATTTGCCAACACAATGACTTGCTCCATGGGCAACACTCAACCAGCTAAATACAGCGCTGCTCAGACCATGTTACCACCACAAAAAAGAGAACAAAATGACTCTGCAGGGTTCCTAAAACTACACAATATTTGTCCTTGCATAAATTAGTCTTCAATAACACAAAAACAATCTAAGAAAAAAAAAAAACTCAGACAAATATGTGGGAGGAAATACCAGTGAATCCTCTGAAGTGGCTGCTTCCTACTGCGTAAAGAGTTGAACAATCAGTACGTAGGAGGGTGAAGGCATATTTCATTAACCCTGTTCTAATTGCTATTTCCTTTTTATTTTGGCATATGAGGGAAAAGGATTACGCTGTCGGTTGGTTGCTGATGCAGTGTGACCATGGGTGCAACAGAGAATGACATTGATTATAGTGAGGTTGCTGCATTTCTGTAAGGGTGAAAGTGGGAGAAGGACATGTGGAATGTAATTGTCAAGTAAAGTTTAAGTGTGATAATAACAATGTATGTAGGAGTAAATCAGAGCTGGAGGTCAGCGTTGGTGTTTATGACTGCATATACTTTAAATAATTACTTGTGCAGTCATCAGAGAAGTGTTTTCCACACATACTCCAGTCAGACTGCCTACAACAAAGTGTATGTCAGCGTTTGGCCTTACTCTGGCACAGCCTCTCTGATCTTGGGGTCAGTGATCTCCTTGTAGATGGCAGCAGACTGCAAATCCTCCAGAGGGCACATGATGCCGTACTCCTCGCACCCATGGGCTTGAACCAGGGGGTCCATTCGATGAGGGTCGAACATGATGTTGTTAGGTGTCACCAGCAATACCCCGCTGACCGCACCCTGAATCAACACGAAAAAAGAGAGGGATGGGTGAGGAACAATGCCATCCATGAGAACTTTCAGTATATAAAAGAAGCAACTTAGTATGTTCATCTACCACCAGAACATAATCAAAAGCACTTCTGCCACATAAGCAACTGAAGGCCAAACCCATTTGAGACCACAAATGTCCTAAATCAAGTACAAGTTATTGACTGCCAGCACTGACCACTTCAATGGTTTCATTTGGTACCTGGGAGTGAATCAGCAGCAGTTCAATACCACGGATCATGGAAAGCAGGACAGCTTTGCCTGGACGCACACACATCTAGATGGAGGTCTGTGTGTATTTCAGGACATCCTGGGAGCTGGCTGCTATCCTGCCTGTCCTAAATTCTGAGCAGTACACAACTTTCCCAGTCTTTGTGGTCCCTGTCCCAACTGGTTTGAAATGTGTTGCAGATCAATAAGGACGTAAGGATCAATGGATGTGTATTTTCTACTGTATTTTACCTTGCCATCAGTGATGTACTTGCAGTTGATCTTGAGAAACTTCTCTGTAAGGGCCTCTTCCTCCTCGGAGGTGGATGACACCACTCTGGACTGGCGCAGGGCAGGGAACACTGGAGGGTGAATGCCTTCTGGTCTGGGGGGGCCATCAGAGTCCTGGCGGTGGTTTGGGTGGGGATGTAGACAATGGTATTACAAGGAGAAGGTAGGAAATACAAACCATTTGTTAGTTGAGTCACTATTACTTTTTTGATTATCATCTGTTCCTGCCAATGGACCTGTTTGTCCTTCGTCACTATGAACACAGCAGGGTACATTTTATAGTTAGAAATGATGCAAAATTAAATAATAAATCCAAACCTAACAGAATCAAAACTGTAAATGCCGTGTTCCACTTTATCCTGATGCCTACGCACAGATATTTATATGAATGCATCATGACTAAATCTCTAAATAGCTTTCAACCAAACAGGCAAAATAATAAGCACCGTGTAACTGACATAGCTTGGTTCACTTGGTAATACATGGTGCAACTAATTTGTGTCTCATTTCATCAAACTAATGCCTTCAAGTCTCTAGATGTATTATCTATTAATAAACATATTTTCTGCACAGCGGGACAATCAGGTTAAAAGAAATCTAGACAAGCCAAATGAATGTGCTTCCTGTATGCCTGAGCTTCACACAGCCAATTAGGTGAAAAACATTCATACGACACTGAAGCTTTAATTATTGCATTTAGTTGATGCCTAGTTACTTTTATTTTGGCTCAACACTGAGTGTGGGGGTGACGGAGGGCAAGACTGAGACACAGTTTTAAATAAGGAAGGCTGATTCAGACATGTGCAAAGACTCCAATTCAAAACCCTGGTTCTCTTCATTAACACCATTAACAGTTATGTTGTTTATTCATAAACTTATTACAATATATTTTAAAACTGGAATATTTCATATTCAATCTTCTCAATATTCCAATGAATATTCAAATAATTTCAATATAATCAACAATTTCAGTCAATTCATCAACGTATTTGTAGTTTCTCCATGTCTCCTAATGGCTGTCTTTTATCTCTCTGTGGTCAGTTCTCATTGTTCAGGGGTTGGGCTGGGCTCCTTACTTCCAGTGAAGGAGAATCTTAATGCTTCAGCATACTAAGACATTTTGGACAATGCTATGATTCCAACTTTGTGGAACAGTTTGGGGAAGGCCCTTTTCTATTCCAGCATGACTGTGTCCCAGTGCACAAAGCAGACGTGGCTGGATGAGTTTGGTGTGGAAGAACTTGACTGGCCCGCACAGAACCCTGACCTCAACCTCACAAAACACCTGAACTGGAAAGGTGATTGTGAGCCAGGCCTTTTGGTCCAACATCTGTGCCTGACCTCACTATTGGTCTACTGCATGAATGGCCAAAAAAATCCCACAGCAACTCCAAGAAGAATGGAAGCTGTTAAAGTTGCAAAGCGGTCTATGTATTTAGAATGCAATGTTATTAAGGTTCCTATCGCTATGGTCCAATACCTTTGTCTTTATAGTGTAAATTAAGTCTCAACTTGTTACTTAATTACAAGTTGATGCATACTCTTGATAAGGCAATTATTAACGCTTCTTCATCTACTCGATGGTAACTCAGCAATCTGCTACAGATGGTGCGTCTGCTGGGCTGGAAACACAAAGTGGGGTGTGTTTCTATAGTGGCCTCTTGTCTGAGCCATGAAGAGAGAAAGTCTGTCTGAAAAACTGTTCCCAGGGACAACTGTCTGACTGGGAGACATTCTGGAGGACACAGCTGACCGAGTGATGCTCTGCATGATGGACCATCTGTGACAATCAGATTGAATGGAAAGATGACAAAGAGAGAAATATTGATGAGAAAGACAAAAAGGGAGCAGAAATTGCACAAGACGCAATTAAAAAAAAAGAAAAGCAGTGCAAAGCTGCTGAGGAGAAATAAAAAGACACAGAGATAAACAGAGCCAAAGGAAATGAACAAGTGATTGGAGTGAGCACAAAGAACAAAAGGGAAAAGGAGGACAGAAAGAGAGAGTATGTGGGAGTTATTGTAGAGGGGAATTTTGACTGGGAGGGTTTCAAAAGCCAAAGGAGAAGTGAAGTGAAGAGAAGAGCAGTGAAGAGCTTAGAGAAGAGTGCCCGAGCCAATAACAACTGTCTGCTGTCCTTCTGGCACCCACCCCCACACCTCGCCCTCTCCGCATCCCAGCGTAGTCGACCAACAGCCTGCAGCTACTGACCCGCACTGAGACAAGCAGCCCAGACATTGGCAGCCAGGGAAGGCTGAGGAGGCTGGGCCAATCTGTTACAGCCAAAACAAGTCTCTCTGAATGAGGAGAAAAGAAGGGGACAGAAAAATCTAAAATAAAAACGAGAGTGATCGCCGCTTAAAGTAAGTTTCAAGAACATCCTTGAAACAGAAAAGGATCCCTGACCTGTGAGAACATCTACTGTCGATGAGTTTCAGAGGCCCGTACCAGCTGTTAACGATAAGGACTGTGTGTAGGAACATGTCTGTTTAAGCCCCGCTTGTCATCTACTTAAACTGAACACACCTCACCTACACAGCGGCACTTAACGGTTCTGCTTCCCAGTGAGTCACTTCCCAGTGAGTCATTCGGGCTGCTCTTCCTGCTCCAATGTTAAATTTGAAAAGAAGAGAAATCTTTTGCACCAAAAAAAAAAAAAGAAAAGAAAAAAAAAGTTCAACACTCACTAGAACACACGTGGGACACACTGTCCACACACTGTGCAGCACACACCTGGGCTGAAATCAGCAGCTGCAGAAGCCAAAACATGTCCTCCCTCATAGAAATGCAAAACAAACACTGTCTTCCCTTTCCCTCTCATTAAATCTGGCACATCTGAGAAATGGGTGTTATGTGTTGGTAACAAAATAACACCCATCACACGTCCCACACAGAAACAGGGCTGGGAAGACACACTTCTTGTCCCTCAGCTGACAGCTCATAAGGCAACACACGACGACAGGTTATGATTTCTTTTGGTATGATGCTAAATGTTGACTTGTAAAAATAAAAAAACTGTTGCAATTGTGTTATGTTTGTACATTATTTTGCTGTGTGGGATGATAACTGGCTGAAAACAGTAAATACAGAGAAAAGAGTAAACAACAATGAGATTAACTTGGTCTGTTTAATTGGCTGCTAATGGTGACATATTGTCAAAAAAGCTGACAATCTGTCCTTTTATTCATTTTTCAATGTGAAATTGTAGTTTTGCAAAACAGACCTTGGCTCACCATCTCATCAGTTTGTTTTCACCGGGTAATCACCCATGCACAGGATATGATGGATGATGATGACTGCGATATAAATTCTTTATTTCCACCCTTGCTTTGATTTGTTCTCTTTAGACAGAACTTGCACAGTCATGCCACATGAGCGAATCATCACTTGATCCAAAAATCCAATCATCTCACAGAGATCAGGCTGCCAGCTCATCTCTCTTCCCTGTGGCTCCTCCCTGACTACCTGTGCTGCTCACTACTTCCTGCTAGATGCTGCTATTGGCTGCTATCTCCCTCCATCTACTCCAGCTGATTAGATCTTTGTTAAGTGCCAAAGATATTCCGGATATCAGTCGGGTTTGTCAACCTTACAACTGTTGGTTCATTAAACTCTAGGCTGAGTTTCTAACGTGCTCCTTGTTTTGTGAATTATAGCCCTGATACTGAATTTCAAGTTTTTCATCAAGAAAGTTCTTAGATTTATTCACTTCCCTATACTTCTGAGTACAGATGAATCTGACTTGACAACATTTTTTTCATATTTTCTACGGATATCGTAGCAACATTAATAATGTGAAGTTGTTTAACCAGTTTAATCATGTGGTAAAAATCATGACATTCCTAGCAGCAGCAGGGCTTGACGGATGTGTATGTTGGACTGATTGGTCTAGCACCAGCAGGTATTAGATCGATCAGCATGAAATGTGCTATAGACATACATGCCTACTACTTGGGATGAATTGTAATCACTTTGGTGAACTTTTGATTTAAGATCAAACATCTACAAAACCAGTCACGTTCCCATTAGCCTCATGTGTACTTTGTGTCATGCACTATTTAGCAAATGTTAGCATGCTAACACAATAAACTAAAACGATGAACTTGGCAAGCAATATACCTACTTAGTATCAGTATGTCTGCATTGCTATTGGCAAGCGAACTTAAGCATTAAACATTGTGCCTTAGAGCTGTTGGCATACTACTGTACTATTTTGTATTCCAGAAGAAAGGTAGCATGTTCCAAATACATAGTATGCCGAAAACACCAGGATATCTCACTGCATTCAGCTGCATTTTGCAGCATTTTCTGGTTATTCTGATCCACAATGCTTTCCACAGCAAAAAAACACATCGCAACTGAGAAAGCAGTGAGAAGTGTATAATTAATGCATTTATATACGGAGAGTGATGGATGCATAAGCAAGACATCAAAGCTCAAGGTGCAATGTTATGACAATGTAGCAAGTCAAAATTATATGAATACGGCATGCAGTAGTAGTATAGTAGTAGCAGTAATTTGGAAGTCTTATTCAAAAAAATGACATAGCGCAAGGTTTCTACATTTATCCCAACATTTGATCAAAAATCTAGTTCAAATCCTAGACACAAGTGAGGTAAACGTGTTTCAGTTACATATACCCAATCTGATCTAATAACTGCACAAGTCTTTTTGATAAATACTGTAGCACCTTTTGTCGTAACTGCATTCTGAATGATCTGGCCATTTTCCATGCTCCTGCCCGAGGATTTTCACTTTTCACATTTTTTTTCCACAGCGACACTTACTGTATTGTAAGTCACAGGATATGTGCTAAATACCTCTTTATTTCTCAGCTGTTAAGTGGCTTACAGACAAAGAGAAGTACAGGAAGATCATGATGGTACTATATATGCCAAACAATATGAAAATGACAAGGCTTCCAAAACCTCAAAGAGTGTGTTCTCTGAGACAATCAGATATTTTGACTCTATTTGGTACAGTGGTATATACAGAGCTGACAGATCAATATACCTCTAGGCTGGGGAAGTTAAGGCAGCATCACCCTGCCCCAGCTACCTCATCACCTTCAAGTGAATATTGCTTTTCCAGGCTGCTATTGCAGTTCTAAAATACTTTAATATACGACCACTGTTTGTCCTGCACTGGCCTCCCCAGCATTCAATATTTTCTCAGCTGATGCTGGAATGTGGTACCGTCTCTTTACTATGTCCCACATTAACTTTCACCTTCATACACAGTTTTTGTTTAAACAGCTAAACAGCACAGGTAATGTAATTTAAGGCAACAGACAGAAGAAAAGGTAAAAGAGTTAGCCCAACCTCACTGAGAGACTCTATATTGAAGAAAACTTTATTTATTTGGCCTTATTATTGACCTTATATGAGGTGAGCCAAGACTTTTCAGTGTCCTGACGTGACCAGATTCCAGTCAAGAGTCTTGGAAACTGGATTTTTTGAGGGTGAGTGACATCAAAGGGAAAGAAAGAGCACAGTGCAGCATAGTGGACTGGCTGCTGTACTAAAATCCAAAGATGAAAGAGCTGCTGCTCTGGCCTCAGACTGTGGGGGGAGAGGAGAGCAAAGGAAGGAGGAAGGTGGGATGGAGGAGTACTCAAATGTACGTACAGGAGGAGGAAAGCTGGGATGAGTGTGGGGGGGTGGATATGGCCTGACGGGGCAAACAGGAGCTCATCACTGAGGGTTTTGGTGGAGGTGGAAGGACTAAGGCATTGTTGCAATCTATTGTATAGGAAGCTGTGAGGAGGATGACACTGATGGTGGGGACAGGGAGTGGGTCTAACAGAGCTAGGTAGCTGTGGTGGGGCTTCACAAATCAATATTCTTTTAGTTTCCAACCAATATTTCTCTCAGTGAAAAGCAGAAGAGAAAAAAATCTAGACAGAGGCTGTGGCTCCTGTGAAATATGTCTTCTATCCAGGTCACAGGGTGGTAGTGACAGAGGGAGAGATACGTGGTTGACATGCTGTAGTAAATGCTGTAGACAACGCAAAGCAAAAAGGTTTCCTACACATTTCTTTAAAAACAAAGCAAAATTCCTTTTATATGTTATGTATACTACTTGCATGTGTCTCTATGTAATAATAAAGACTTCAGAAAGGACATCTGCAGGTGCCACCAGGCTATGACCTTGACAGAGACACATGGTGCAATCAAAAATCAATCCACAGCTCCACCTTGTGGGCATGGATGTGTTCTGCAACAGGGAGCACACAATGAATTGGGATTCATCAAATGACAGTAGCCAGCGCAAGTCCTCAAGTACAGTCTGTACTGTTATTCATATCACATTTAAAATTCCAACTCATGCTGAGCAGACACACCGATGAGCTGATATACTGAATATGTCATGGTAAACAAAAAAAACAAGACCTGTCTAAATGTAATAATCACAAGACTTTCACTAAAACACAGTAGGCTCAGTAATTGAGTGGGATTATCACAAAAAGACATATATGGAAGCAGATATATAGGTAAGCTAAACTAGTTCTACTTCCTCCACTACTAATTTTAGATCACGCCTCAGTGGAAGAGGAAGGAAGGAAGGAGGGAGGCAAAAGAGGTGCCAGAAGAGGAAGAGACAGAGAAGGTCACAGTGGTAGCTGTGCGTGTCTGTGTGCATGTCTGTGTGTGTGTTTGTGTGTGTGTGTCAGCAGGAGCAGCAGGAAGGTCTGGATAGGACTAAGAGGATGTGCCTGCCCACACAGATGACCAGAGAGCAAGTATGCCAGCGAGCCGGTGGCTGCCAAATAATCCAATGACGGCAAGACCGCCAACCAGAAAGTCAGCCAGCTACCCATACATGCGCGCAGACATGCACGCAGTCATCCAGCCAACGATCCATGCTTGCAAGATGTGTTGCTTTTTGCTGCCAATACCAGCAGGCCAAAAGGCAGAAAGCTATCATAAAGACACTTCAGAGTTGCCTCAGCTGACTTTTAGCTCTATTATAGAGACACTCAACAACATAGTTGGATAGTGAAAAACTTTTGTGTTGCTAACTGAAGCACAGGTAGTGTCATTTAACAACTGTATCAATGTAAATGATGAATTTTTACGGTAAATGCTGTATAGGCTTTTGATTTGACAATTTGGAAAATGAACAGTAATAGGTAGGTAGTAGGTAACTGGTGGATGCACTAAGACTGTTAACTGGCCTTGGGGAGTTGTCAATGTAGAGTAGCGAGTTAACCTAATGTGCATGTATTTGGTATTGTGGGAGGAAGCCGGAGTAGCCAGAGAAAACCCACACAGGCACACAGGGAGAACATGCAAACTCCACACAGAAGGACCCAGACCGGTATTCAAACCTGGAACCCTCCTGCTATGAGGCGACAGTGCCAAGCACTACACCAGTGGTTACTGTTTTTCTCTTTGCTAAATGCATTGTAAAGGCATATATCATTTTTCTTTCAATTTATTTTGCCAGCTCGGACACTCTTCACTATATTACTATCTGGGTTCATCATATTCTGTATTCTGTTGTGCTTGCTTTATCAAATAGAAAACTGTCAAAGTCTCAACAGACACATTATATACACGTATGATTTCACTTTAGATTTAAATGAATAGCCACATAAAGTATCTGCTAGTAATATTCTGCAGTGAAAAATCTCTGATGTGTAATGGCTTTGATTATTTGTCAGGCTATTTGAACATCTAATGGGCTTTTTAGACATCTGGTGCTGGATCTGACTCTTTTTATATCTCAAGGTAAAAGAAGAGCATCTGAAAGTAGTTTCTCTTCAGAGCACTTGTCTTTAGCAGGGTTACACTATCTATTTACTGCTTGCATTGGTATAACTGTACTCCTCCCAGAACCATTTATCTGGATAACATCCTCAATGAGATGTGCGTGCAGAGCACCAAAACAGGCTTGTAATTAAAAGATGCTGAGGATTCTGGAGAAAAAAATAAAAATAAAAGAAGCTGTGTGAGTTATTAAGGTCTTTCATGTGGTTTAAAAACCAAACAGCACCTGGATGCTGCTTGCTTCTGCAAGACTACAAAATGACACACACACAGGAAGAGAGAGAGAGAGAGAGAGAGAGAGAGAGAAAGGACAGTGCAGGCAGACACACACAAACATTCAGAGTTGACAGATACAGACGCACACTTTCACACTCAGACAGATAAACACACACACAAAACGCCTCCACAAACACATACAGAGTTGGCACATCGGATGAGGTAATGTTCCCTCCCTTCTGCCTTCCAAGCACACTTCCTCTGCTTGGAATAATTGCTGCCTGGCTGCTTGTCTGGGAGAGTGAGCTGCTCCGTTCATTAGTTGCTTTAAATATCAGACACGGCATCACTTTTAAAGGCTTAATTTCTCTGCAGTCACAGCCCCTCTCTCTCATCCTCAGCTCATCGAGAGCTGCAGAATATGCTCCTGTTCTCGCAGCAGGCATGACCTAAATAGATAAGTAGTAAATGAACGGGCCCCTTTCTTTTGGCAACCATGGAGAAATTAACGGACAGAGATGAGAGCAGACGAAAGGGGAACGCTTGTGCTGTGAGGGTGTCTGAACTTGAGTGGAGCCATAGTGACAGTGATTGTGATGGAGACAGCAGTATCCATGTTCTTTCAAAAGCAACAAAACAAGACGTACGTTTCCATGGAGACCAGCAAACAGTCATATTTCTTAAGGGACTACTGGGCTTCCTGTGGTGCTTAGTGATTGGCTTATTTAGATGCTACAGACACAATACCTGAGGGAGATGGCTCATACTGCTGGTCTTAAAACAGTTGGGAAGACAGGATGTGTTCGGCTGACTGGACCAGACATGATGTCACTTCAGACACAAACAACATGCCTCTAATATCCAGCTTGTCTCCATTTCTTATGGGACACTGGTGAAGCTGAGAGGAATGCCGAGGACAAATGTGATGTCACGTAAATTTGGCCATTTATCAAAGTAGGATTAAACTCCACAGCAAAAGCACAAGATGACACCAGAATTAAAGGGAAATTGCACAGATTTTGCTTAGAACCATACACTGTTTACAGGCACCAAAACACGCTGGATATGTAATCAATTAACCATTTGGAGGTGCTGGCAAACACATCATTGACAACAATATATAAATGTCATGTACTATTTGAACAGACATTTTGCACGGCCATTATGTGATACAGTATAGTGTACGTCACTAAACATCAAATGCACCTGTTACTTGGTTTTGTTTTTGTTTGTTAGAAAGTTGGTCGGAGGGTTATCTTGGAGAATGGGTAGGGTGTAAGACGGTCCTTCAGTTCACTCAAATAACCGGTTGAATCTTTTCCACAGAGAAGGTGTTTTTAGGCTTTTTGACCATCTTTTGCATTTCCTCCTCAAGATTGCCAATCCAGTCCATCATGGCATCCCATCTTGTCACCCAAGTTTTGTCCTGCAGAGTATGGAGGAGACTGGATCTCTCCTCCTGCCACTGCAGCTGTTCATTCTCCAGCTCATTCTGTGTCTGGGTCATTGCAGCCATCAGTTGGTTGTCATCTTTGGTCACCAGAGGCAAACACATTTTTTTCTTTGAGGCTCACTTGTTGTCTCTGAAGAGCTTTCTCAAGCTCCTGAAGTTTACAGGGAGCTTCAGCTTCAGTGGTCTTCTTCTCCACCTCATCACACCCCTCACCCTGTGCTTTCTCTAACTGGCCCAACAGATCTACTAAAGCCTTGTTCTCCATCTTGACATTGGTGGTCTGTTCTGTCTCTCTGGTAATGAACTGCTGAACCTGGAGCTCAGGGACATGAATCATGACCTGCTCCGGTGAATTCTCAATGCCATCACAGACCTTCACCTCACCAGCTTAATCTGATTTGGCAAGAGCACGCTGGGGAGTGTGGTGGCACATTGCTGTCCAGCACTTTTTGCGCTGAAAAGGGTTCCTTTGGAAATTACTGGCCTGACAAGCCTGCTGTGTAGCACCTGAAGGTGCACTTGCTTGCTGTGTAGCACAATTTTTTGGAGCACTTTTCTGTAGAATATCCTTACTTTTCTTTTGCTTTCTGGACAGAGGGGTTTTGTCCCTGCTCTGTGCTTTACAGGTGGCAGCCTTGATAGACTGCTTATGTCTGACAGTCTTCAGAGGATGTCTTTCAGACACAGCACCCAAGTTCTTTCAGCAGAGCCTAGACATTCATGTATTCCAGGAACTGGAGGTGAATGATAACTCTGGATTACGTTTTTCTTCTCTTTGCTCTTTACTTTTTTAGTTTGTCGCTGTTTTTCTTCATTGTGAAAATTTGTCGCTGACTGATAGCTGTTGATGCCTGTGTGTATTTGTATGTGACCGCTCTGACTGAATTTGCATGAGTTTTGTAAAGGGAATATTCATAAGGGAATGTATCCTTGGATCTTTGGAGACATAAAAGAAATAAGAACGGGATTTTTTCTTCTGTCCATAGTTTTTACCATGAAAACCATGTGATCACTCTTCCTTCAAGATGGCTGCTTCAGTGGGGAATTTACACATTTCCACTATACTACTATACTGCTACCTTCAGCACTGCTTTCACCTCTAACCTCTCATAATCCCATTTGTCCCTCTGGTCTCACACCTTAAAAATATCCTGTGTAATGATGAACTGGGGAGAGATGT